>NC_086382.1:32764067-33073626 GCF_036588685.1 Mytilus trossulus | reverse complement strand
GAAACATTCATCATCACTGGAGCTAGAGTTTTGACTGAGTTGCTTATGAAACTTATTAAGTGGAACATTTATCATCTAAAGGAGACTTTCTTAGTAATGAGAGCACCCTTAAGATTATACGAAACTTTTACTTCAGTCAAAATTTCAGTTCTTTTGGAAAAACCTGTTATCAACAACTTAGAGACATCAAAAAGCATTGTCCGCCTGTAAGAGAAAAAGCTTGGCCTCAGGTGGAGGGGAAGTCATTCAGTACTGGACCACCAGCAGCCAAAAAATTCAGTAGTGCCTAAAACATGAGAGGCATGCATAAGCAGATTTTGGACCGAATAGAACGAAAGAGACGCAGTCCATTCGCAGGTCTAGAAAGAGTAAAAGCCTTAAGTAGAGACTAAGATATCATTATCTTAAGAACGGAACTGCTCAGTAAATGAGGCAAGTCCAAAATCATACACTTGGACTCAGTAGCGATAATCCCATCATCGTTGATCTGAAGAGGTGTCGGCATGTAGTTGAATTGGTAAATATTAGTATGCGACGTTGCATTGGTTAAAGACAGACGATATGAAGCCTCAAAAGTGTAGGATAGTCTCTTGGGTCTAGGTGGAGACTGAAAAGGTATCTTGTTGACGTCTCTCATAATGGTATACACATAATATCTAAGATCCTCCAACTTCAGCCTCGTGATCCTTACTGGAATTGGTAGAATATAACCAATTACAAGAATTACAAGAAAAGAAGGGGAATAGTAAAAAAACAAAATAACTGAACTCCGAGGAAAATGGAAACGGAAAGTCCATAATCAAATGGCAAAATCAAAACTCAAACAGATCAAATGAATTGTAACCAACTGTCATATTCCATAGCATGTGACGTGCATTTTCTTAAGTACAAAAGGGTGGCTTTAACATAGTTTTATAACTAGCTAAACCTCCCACTTGTATGACACAGGGGTAGGAAGACACAGAAAGTTTACAAACATTATCAGAGTTCTGAACTGGATTATCACATTCTTTGTTTGGAAGTAAAATCTTCTTCTTGGCTACTTGACTACCTGGGGCCACTAAAACACGTTTTTCCTCATCACTGGACACTGCTTATCTGATCACTTCCTATATTATGATCTGGAGGGTGTGAAATCACTAGACAGTTTGACCTATTGGCATTGTTCTACTGGTACAAAGTCTTCCATTTAGAAAAATAGACTGAAAATAAATGTCCAGAATGCTATTGCACCCATCGAATGAGAAAGTTGTCCGATTCTGTTCGTCGTAACTACAATTCCATTTTGTTTCGATCTATACATTTTAATGTCCCTCTGTTATCTTTCTCCCAACTTTTATTGACATAATATCGATCCTTTTGATAGGACAGACACGTCAATTGAAAGTCATACACAAAAACAACTATCAACTAAGTTTCTGGCTTGAAATAGATGACAGTGTTATAAACTAATTTACTTTCTTTGTTAAAATTTGCCTTTGTCTGTGTGTATTCATTAGCAGTATATCACTCATATTTTTTGATACAATTTGGGGATGGCTACCAATGTATTTTTCGAGAGAGAAAAAAAACGCTAAAGTGATGACTTCTGTTGGTCCAAAATTAAAAAAAAAACCTTCTATTCCTACATAAAATATACGAATTACGATTTTATAAGGTAATTTGATTTCAAAGGTACGTTAAGGTAAATAGGTTTTTTACTTTCAATTCATTCCGGAAAGATTTGTCTCAGTTATAAAATATCAAAAGATGCATTAAAGAGGGGAAAAATCAAAAAATTAAAATATAGCAACAGATTTTCTTTTCAATAAAAATAGTAGTTCAAATATAAAGAGTTCTATAAAGTGATAAATCCTTAATAAAAGAAATAAAATTAGAAAATATAATTTAAGCAATATGAATCTTGATAAATTCTCATGTTTTGAACCTATTGATCAGGATCTTTAATAATCGTTTGGTCCTCATGTATATCGTTAAAGTTTTATTGTTTATGTCATAATGCTTAAAATATGCCATAATGTAAAGTCATTTTTTTTATTTAATTTTTTTTTAATCGATGAATTAAGATGAATACAACTTTACGAATTGATTTTAGTTTGTATTTAGCCCTGTTATACTTTGAAATCACAGGTAAGAAGCGATATATTATTTGAATATATGTATGATGTATATACACATACTGAACTTGAACTGTAAATTTTTTTAGGTATACAACCCTCAATGAGAATGAGAAAAACTTTTTTTTTTTAAATAATATTGTAACAATTTCTGCTACCAAAGTAACTTTTACTTTCAACAGACATAATTTATGGCTAAGGAATACTTAATGTTTTATAACATATGATTTGATTTAAGTATTCCCCCTTTTGATACATTTTTTCTATTTCATACATTTGAGTGACACATTAAATTAGTAAGTATTATTTGAGAATATACTTATTTGTAAAGTTTTTGGCGCACTATCGTAAATTAGATTATATGTTCAGTATTTATCACTTTAATTAAAAGAAATACATAATTGTTATAAGAAAATATGTTTTAAAGAATGTTACAAGGAAGTTTAAGTAATGAGGCGGATCGATTTATAAATACGCACATCATTACTGACAATAACGTCACGTTGAAGGACTGTTTACGAAGGATATTTGACACTGAATTACCGACACTGAAATAAGTATGATCTTACAATTAGGGTTTGGATGAAAACAAAATCGACCATCTTCACTTACTTGTTATTTGAAATAAATAATTACTCCTTAAACCAAAATGGCTGCGTTATCTCCGTAGTTCGATTACATATACAGAAATCTATTTATAGCACTGGGAATTTTCATTTAAATCATATTATAACCTGTAAATTTTCATTTACCGGTATTTTAAATTCCGTGTTTAAACTTTGTTTAAGTAGTGATGTATGACTTTGATATATATAGTGATATATGTGCTATTAATTGTAAATTACATATGATTCTTGCTATATTAAAAGATATAACAAAAACACATATATATAATATTAGTGCAACATATGTTTTGTTGGATTACGTGATTGAATATATGATTGAAAAGGTCTGTTGTTTATGATTGATTTATTTCGTCAGTATTTGATTAAAATATCTTGAAATACCAAAAAACCGAAAACATGCATCTTAACCTAAATATTATATAAGAACATATTTTAAAGTAGCATTATATATCAACATTTACTCAACACTGTGTAGCATCAAGATTGGATATAATGTGGTCAAGTTGAATTCTTCTTATGCATGTTATGTTCAGTATATTCTATGTTTTATGACAACTAAAGTTGTGTGATCATGGTGATACTAATTCTACCTTATGTGGCTGCTATTTTATCAAATTGTGACCCTTAAGGAAGCTCGAGGGTATAAAATTCAGCAAAATTTAAACATTTTTTATTATAAATTTAATTGTTTACACTATTAGTTGATACTAATTGATATGGTACAAAAATCAACCAAAAAATCAATTCATGTTGGCCCCAGATGACTTTCAAACTGTTAATTTGCAATGTATGCACATATGATAATGAAAATCAAAACATGTAGGCAAGTAACTAAATTCCGGGTAAATAAAGGCAACAGTAGTATACCGCTGTTCAAAACTCGTAAATCGATGGGTAAACGATCATAAGGTGCAAATACTTTTTTCGTAAAGTTGGACACAAAATCGACACACAATTTTCTAAGTACTAAATTAATTTTCACATTTGTTTAAAAATATTCAATATGCTAATCAAGTGTTGTTCATATTGTAACTCATGAGATGAAATTTTTTTTTATTTGAAATTTTTGGTAAAATTAATTGTTTTTTGGAAATCTCAAAAAATGCAAAAAAAAGAAAAACACATGTTTTCGTCTCAAATCAATGTTTTAGATATGAAAACAACACACTGTAAATTTGGAACCTTTCGGATTAGTTTTAAGATTGTTGACGTTATTTTTTTCAATTTCACTTTACACATACTGTCAACGGTAAATCAATTGATAAATGTATTTTCCCGCGTTTCGGAGTATAGCGGGAAAATGTTGTCTAAAAGAAATGTTTATTAAGAACGGTATGTTTAGGCGGATTTTGTTATGTGAAGTTGTATACGTGGTTACGTGGACCAATCATTTGGATTGTGCCAATAAAGATTCTTATGTTAATGAAGTGAAAGCGAGTTTTTAATTTTCTTGTGTTTAAGAATCATTCTAGCCGCAGACGTTCAATATAAACTTCAATATTTCATAATAGGATATTATATATTATTTTGTTTTCTTGTGATGGAGTTTGGCATCAATTTCTAGAGGCGTGCCTTGCACTTGCTCCGAACACAGGTTTCCATATCAATTTTCTTTAGTAAAGTTTTGTGGTTTTTCCTGGGCTGCGAGGTTACGTTAAAGACGGATATATGTATACATACATACATAGATAGAGATATGGGCTATTATTTCTTATGCAGCAGAAATACTGCAATCTGATTGGTTAATTACCCCGGTGTAAATAACACCCCACCCTGTTTCACCCGGGGATAAATAAAATTTGCCAAAAATTTTAAATATAAAAATTTTGCCCAAAATGTTTTTAAAAAAATTTTGCTAAATAAAAAAAAAAAAAAAAAAATGAAAAAAATTTCCCTCTTAAAATCGTTTAAAATGTCAGTGAGGGGACTGAATAAGTGTTGTTGGTTCATTCATTCATTCGTGCAAGAAATACTAATTTTCAAGACGTTGGTTCGAATGGGCCGGTAAATCTGACCCAATACCACAAACACTCGAGATGAACACACTTGTACGAGCCCTGATCCTATACACTGATGGAACACTTAATAGAACTTTTTGAAACTAGGTATGTCTTGTTCAGCATCTTTTGATAATAAATGTAATCAGATTGCTCCAAAATTTGCTCGTTTTTCTTCATATTGGAAATCGTTCTAAACTACATTTGATGAATGTAATTTTTCAAAAAAAGGGTTGGAATTTTCTGTTTGATAACAGTTTTAAGTTTCACTTATTATTCAATAATTATAGAATACCTAATCGAAGAATTCAAATAGAAAAAAATATTCAACGCGTGACCAATCAACATATTAATTCACGAATGCGCGTAGCGCATGAGTCAATTATCAGTGTTGTTTGGCCACGCGTTGAATATTTTTCGATATTTGAATTCTTCAATTAGTTATTCTTTTTATTTCATTGACAAATGGCATTTTTTTAAAGAAATTAAAGTATAACATGTAAGGATCTGTATCTTGTTTCTACTCATTGACAATTAGTTTTGATCCGTCGTTATCGACGTCTTGACAACACCTATTGTTGTATGACGTAAATAATATACAATTACTGTCTTTTGTTTCGGTAAATGTGTGGTTTTATTGACTTTTGAAAAACTGATATTCACTGAGGCCAAAAATCAATAAAACCACATATTTACCGAAATAAAAGACAGTAAATGTTTAATTCCATATTCCGAGAGAAATTATTATGCTTATTTATTCAAAATCCCATTCATAAAGAAAAACCTACTAATATTTTATCACTATGGAATAACAACGTTTATTTCACGTGTGAAATTATCGGTTTTTATCTAACTGGGTAATCAATGTAATTCATTGCAACCAATGTAATAAAACACCATCTCATCTTGATGTCATACAGTTAAGCATACCATTTAGATATTTTCATCATTTCTATAGACCAACTACGGTTCCTTCTTTATTTTTTGTTTCTTATAGTATCTTCATCGACAACACTTTAAGACTTTGTTATCAACCTAAATTAATTGTAAGGAGTTTAAAAAATTTTCTATGGTTGAATACTTCTTTAACTTAATTTTTAATGTTTATGTATGTTACTTTTATATTTATATTGACAGTTTTGTTGTTTCAAGTTATTGTGGAGAGCAATTTGAAATTTATCGTCTTCGTCGTTGAATTTTGATTTGTTGATTAGGTATCTAAAAAAAAAACCATTTTGCACAATTACTGATCAATAAATTTTTTATACTCATGTTAACAAACCAATATACAATATAGGTTAACCATTGACGTATTAATATTATATTTGCCAAAGGTAACAAACATGATCTAAAATGGCACGATGCCAGATTAAAAATTATGTGATCTGGTACGCAATGAGATCATTTTTTTAAATAAATTAGTTAAAAATGTGAAATGATTTGCATTTTTTTTCCCAAGATGATAATGTTAATATACAATTGAAGGACAGAAGGCCCTGAACCATCTTTACATATAACATTTCCAAAAATCAAGAACACTACACACAAACGACACCAATCAACAGCAAAAATTAAGATGCTACATAACAAATTACGTAACTGTGATTTTTGAAATCGTGTAGAAGAAGAAAAAGAGAGCAAAATGTTTCGTAACGTTCATTATAATAAAGTCTCAATTCACCATTTTTTCCGACGATCCCATGGCCAATATCAGATGGTTAAAGATTTCATCTCACCTAGGCATTTCTCGAAGTAACTTTCCCTTTTTTCTACGATATAAACGTCCAGTATCAAATATTCTACGCATTCTTAATGGTTAAAAAAATAAACATAAGTTTTTTCAGTACAGACAGTCAACTGGAACTATTGAAAAAGAGGGCATACCAAGAAGACAGAAATTTGCCTCTCAACATCACAACTTAGAGTTCTTAAACGTTGAAAGTGCCTTATTCTATTGATATGTTTGCTCTAATTGATTTTTTTTTTTTATAAAAATGAATATTATCATTCGATCAGATGTGATAAAAGAATATGAAGAGATAAATAAAGAACCTGTGCGGCCATTAATTCCAATTGTGGCAATGTCAGCGTTTTAACGGGTGCAACGCGTGTTTTTGCCATCACTAATGCTGCACTATGTCCTTTCGATAGATACATATATGCTACCGCTCCATACGCTTTCATGCTTGCGTCGACAAATACATGTAGTGATCTTGAGTTTGTATTTCCGGTAAAGTATTGTCTAGGCAATTTCATACTTGTAACGATTCCTATGTCTTTTGCCAGATCCTTCCATTGTAACTGTAGATTTTCGGGTAGGGGTTCGTCCCAATCATAGCGTTCTTTCCACAAATCTTGCATCAAAATCTTTGCTCGGATACTAACTGGGCTTAAAAATCATAGCGGGTCAAATATCTTTGAAGATTCTTTCAGAATTTCCCGTTTTGTAATATTTGACGAAACAAACGGTAAAACTCGTTTTGCGTAAGATAATTCATCCGTTTCGACATTCCAACGCATTCCCAATATTTTTGCTTCTTTGTCGGTATCTAACACGTCCTCCTTGATAGCTAGATTTCTCACATTTTCGTTGTTTGAGGTCCATGAGCGAAGGTTAAATCCTGCATTTAACATCAGTTGTCGCGCTTCCTTGAAATAAGTTACGGCTTGAGTTTCATTGCAAATGCTAGATAAAATGTTGTCAACATATAAATCCCTTGTCAGTATTTTAGTAGTTTCATTTTCTGTTTGATGTAAGTGTTTTAGCAGGACAGCGTTTAAGATAAACGGCGAACACGTCGCTCCAAATAGTACAGACTTGAACCTATATGTCGCTAAATCGCTTTGTGGGTCAACAGGGTTATCTAACCATAAAAATCTTGTGACATCACGGTCCTGTTCATGCAGTCCGACATGTAAAAATGCCTTCTCGATGTCAGTTACTATGGCAACCGGGTTCAATCGAAATCTGATTAAAATCTTTGTAAGGTCGTTTAAAATCGGAGGTGTGTTCATTAAGCAATCATTAAGACTCGGTAACTGTGATGACTGTCGGCAGCTACAATCGTAAACGATCCTGATTGGTGTAGTTGTTGAATCCTTTTTAACGGGATGGTGTGGGATATAATGTACAATACCTTTACTAATATCGGGATACTTAACCTTCTCAATAATCCTCGGCGTTCTTGATCATTGAATATCTGTCCATATACTTTAAGCATTTTGGGATCTTGACTTAATTTTCGAATTACGTTTTCAGTTCTGCGTTTCGTAACGAAGAAGTTGGTAGGCAAGGGTTCATGATCTGGTTTCCATGGCAACTTTGCTATGTACTTGTTTTCTCGAAATTCGATTGCTGACTTTTGATATGTTTCCATATAATCTACCGTTTCAACATCTGTCGTGCTGCTATCTATTCCTAACGACTCTAATTCCCAAAATCTTTCTAAATTGAACTCCTCTGGTTTGTGCGATGTCAATATGTTGTACATACCTACATTACTCTGTTGTCGATTAGATGTTGAAATTGGACCAGACAATAAATAGCCAAGTTTGGACTTTACGGCAGTTGGACCATTTCCTCTTAATATTGTATCCTCTACGAAATCCCAATAGAAATCAGCTCCGATGAGCAAGGAAATTTCAAAAGAAGAGTTGTCTTCTGTAAACGGATGAGCTAAACGTAATCCTTTCAGGTACTTGAATTCTCGTATACCATTACCGATGTAATTGGTTAACGGACTGGCGATGTTCGGTACTACTAGAACCTCAACTGGAATTTTCGTTCTGTTTATCGACTCTACGTATACGCGTGCTCTTGACAAATGACGGACTTTGCTGTCGGTACTTCCAAATGCCGATAAATGTATGGTTTCTGTTCCAAGTATTTCTAAATCTATTTTCGACGCTAACTCCTCGGTAACAAAAGAGCGCTGTGCTCCTTCATCAAACAAAATGTGCGTATCAACATATCGATTTCCCCCAACTGGTGCAACGGCAGATTTTAGAAGCACGTTCGAACGGGATTTTTCTTCAGACGAATGAAAACTTGCGGCGATCAATGTATCTTCGCTATCATCAACTACGGCATGAACTGACGTTTGCCTATCATTAGTACATGTATTTTCATGGCAGAGACTTGTGTGGTGCTTTTTATGGCACTGTCGGCAGCGAAATTTCGATTTACAATCTACGGAACGGTGTGATCCTAAGCAGTTAAAACATAACTTCTTTTCTTTGACGATTGATAGGCGTGTATCGTGATCTGTAACATTTGGGCATTTTGCAGGGTCATGTAAATTCTGGCAGAATATGCAAGGCTTTTGTCGTATATTTTGTGTTTGTCTCTCACGGTTATCGAATGTAACTACTTTACTCGGTGTATCTTTTCTATTAGCGCTTGTCAAAAACGATGCGGTCATTGTAGTAGGCTGCATTGAATCCATAAACGACGACGAGCGTTGTCCAGCTTCAATTAAAGTGATTTCTTTTAAAATTCCACGTCTCAAATCAATCAATTCCCAATTATCGGAACCGTTTTCACGAGCTAAGTGTTGTCGTATTTCTGACGGAAGCTTGTTCAGTATTATCGGAATAAGTAATGCACCATACGATTCTCCGGAACGGCCTAACGATTCAAGACCTCTTATATAAGCCTCTAACTTGTCGTAATAAACACGTAGACTGAGTAGGTTATTTTGTGGTGCTCTAAGTTCTAGCATGGCTTGCATATAAGCATTTGTAATCTTATGCGATTGTCCGAAGCGCTCCTTTAAAAGTTTAATAGCTTCCATGTAATTTGAGTTTGTGAGCGGTAACCCGTCAATAGTTCTTGCAGCATCATTAACAAGCTGGGATTTTAAATAACTAAATTTCTGTACGTCTGTGAGTGTTACATTGTAATGGACGGAAGATTCAAAAGAGTCCCAAAATGTTTGCCAAGTCAGAATTTCTCCGTTAAACATGGGTAGTGTAAGTTTCGGCAAATGGTGATTTTGGTTGCTAGGTTGCTGAACGGGATACATTTGTGTTGTGTACGGAACAGAAGTGTGTTGATTAACGTTTTCAAAAGTGTGAGAAGATATTGCGTGATCATGCTGTGGGATATCATTATCAGTACATACTTTTTTTGCGAATGTTTTCCGTAAATGTCGTATTTTGGTGTTCAAAAAGAATTTGTACTCATCTGCATTTAGAATTTCCTCCTCGATGTCCTCCTCCTTCAAAGAATTCATAATATCTTCGTCCAATGCACTAATAGTTTTCTGTTTTTGAATTAATGTTTCTAAAAGTTCAGCACTTTCTTCATTGTCCAAGCTTGATTCATCTTCCGTTTTTCGTAAAAGTCTCTTTACTGCACTTTTGTGACCGGCTCTGACTGCTTTCAGCTTGCTGTCCATCTTTTCCAATGGTCACGGCACCATAAATGTGCGGAATAAACTAAGAAAGTCGTATGTGTACTTTGCGTTGTGTTTACTTTGCGTATAATATTTACAATGGCGAAGCCCATACAAGGTGTAAGCAACGTCACAAGCATGTGAACGTAAATACGGGAAACGTAACGTTATAGATTCGAACTATTCTCAACAGAACCTTCCATCTTAGCATTGATATTTCTTCATAATATCAGAAAAGAGAGGGACGAAAGATACCAAAGGGACAGTACAAACTCATAAATCTAAAACAAACTGACAACACCATGGCTAAAATTGAAAAAGTAAAAAGACAAACAATAGTACACATTACACAACATAGAAAACTAAAGAATAAACAACACGAACCCCACCAAAAACTAGGGGTGATCTCAGGTGCTCAGGAAGGGTAAGCAGATCCTGCTCCACATGTGGCACCTGTCGTGTTGCTTATGTGATAACAAATCCGGTAAATAGTCTAATTCGGTAGGTCACATTCATGAAAGAATGTTAAGGTGAACAATTTTTTTACTTAATTTATTGATGTCTATTGTATTGGGTGGTTTTCTACCATTTTGATTTCAAAAACTACCAACATGTTAATTTACTTTCCCCAGTAAATACATTGCGAAAGTCGGTCATACTATCTAAACTGTCTTGTAAAAGCTGTTTGCTTCGTTCTAAATATTTTTCATCTGATCTTTGAGTTTGATAGTCCCTCTGATATCTTTCGCCCCTCTTCTGTAAGATCAAAATCAACCATTTTTCAATACATTTGTACTAAGATTTATCAAAAGTTAATTAATTACTTTTTATCATGCAATGTCATGGTTTATATTACTAGTATCTGACTAATAAACCGTCAACAAAATATTATTTTTTATAAAGATTTGCAAAATTTAGTATCCTAAATTACCGACAACACTAAAGTGTGATATTCCTTTCTAATGCGTTCATGTTTTAATACGCCCTACGGCTCATTTAGAATGTTAAATAAAACTCACTAATAAATCTAGATATAAGCCTTTAAAAAATATTATCCATTCGAAATAAATAACTGCATGAAGTAAGACACAAACTATTAGTTACATAGTGTATTGCTTCGCTCTCACCCACATAATTTACTGACCCTGTATATATCATATTAGGTCACTTATTCACTATGTAACGAATTTATCTTCAATTGGTCTGCACTAAAAAAAACTGATGTGAACGATAAATATCTATTATCAACAATCTGATATAACAATATTAAACATAACTATAATAATCAAACAGTGCCTAAGTCGTAAATCCACTACTAACCGTGTATTGAAATAAGCCCCGCCTCCCTACTAACCTAATATTGAATATACACGGTCTCCACGAGGTCGCTTTAAACCAATCATATTCCTAGAAATGTATAGGAGGTATGATAATATTAGTTACATAGTGTGTTACTGACCTAATATGATATATACAGGGTCAGTAAATTCCAAATGGGGTGAGAGGTGAGAGCGAAGCTCGAACCCCATATGGAATTTACTTACCCTGTATACATCATATTAGGTCACTAGCACACTATGTAACGAATTTATCTTACCGACTATCTTTATTTGTTGAATTTAGACTAGAGTTGTTTTATCTGCTATCATAACAGATCATCTAATTTCTGTATAAAAAGTGTTCAAGTGTTCAATTTTAAGAAGCTTCTTCAATTGGTCTGCACTAAAATATAATGTTAACGACAAATATCTATTATCAACAACCTTGATATAACAATATTAAACAGATCTTTCACTACTTTTTAATAACCAAACAATGCCTAAGTTGTAAATCCACTACTAACCGTGTATTGAAATAAGTCCAGCCTCCCTACTTACCTAATATTGAATATACACGGTCACCACGAGGTCAATATTAACCAATCATATCCCTATAAAGGTATAGGAGGTAAGATAAGTATTGTTAATTACCGATAACAGTGTATGACAAATACAAGACACATTGTAAGTAATTTATTGTACCACTTAGTTTATGGAAAAGGGAGAGGGGTATGTATTTTTTTCTATTTGTAATGTCATTTCTATCGCGGAAAAGTGGTTATTTTTTTAACAATTTTAATTGAATCGAATGAAAAATTCAGAAAGATTGTCTTTTGAATTGCAATACATTTTATTAACATATAATCAGGATATAATTATATACCCTCCGTACCCGACCCTTTTCTGAGTTACGTTAATGTTATTCAATAAAATATAAGATCATCTTATTAGTTGATCATTTGATAGAGTAAAAGGTATACATAAATTTAAAAAAGTTAAGAACTGACACAAAGACGAATATAAATACATGTAGGTCACAGTATGATTTCCTATTCAGCGTTTGTCTTCCTGAACATGCATGAAATATTTGCCACTGGACGTTAAGCAAGCAACCAAAAATCAACCAACCCATTCAGTGTGACTCAATAATAGTTATCAAAGGTACCAGGATTATAATTTAGTACGCCAGACGCGCGTTTCGTCTACATAAGACTCATCAGTGACGCTCATATCGAAATAGTTATAAACCAAACAAATGCAAAGTTGAAGAGCATTGAGGATCCAAAATTCCAAAAAGTTGTGCCAAATACGGCTAAGGTAATCTATGCCTGGGATAAGAAAATCCTTAGTTTTTCGAAAAATGCAAAGTTTTGTAAACAGGAAATTTATAAAAATGACCACATAATTGATATTCACAAAGATTTTCAAAATCTAACACACGAATATGTTAAATCCGGCTTTTTCTTTATGAAAGTCTATATTAAAATTCATCTCACATATATACTAATGTTTCTTTATTGTAGAAAAAATTAACAAAACTGCACGCGTTATTTGTTTCTAAAATTAAAATGCAGGCAATGAAGGTTTCTTTTATAACAATCATCGATTGAACTTTAAAATATAAATTTCCAAATCGGCAACAAAAAACTATCAGACTAATAAAATTTTGAAGTAAAATATAGATTGCATTTTTATCAAGGAAAATAATGACCTCACACAGGTCATTATTTTATGCCTTTGGGCATATTTCACTGAAACATGGTATCGTCCGGGTTGATTCTGAAAAAGAATGACCTGTCGTTCTGAAAGAAAATAACTCCATTTAGGTATATAAATTAGGGAAGCAACTTATTGTTGCCATTCTGGTTCGCTAAACTTGTAAAACGAGAGTACTATTATTGTTGTTTCATGTAAGGTAGTTTGGGGGCCTAACTGATTTTCGTGTACTTTTATAACAATTTGAAGAATCCAACATTTATTTTTGTGTGTATATTTTCCTTATTCAATTAAAAAATTTCTACACTAATGTAATTGAACATTTTTGTTGCCAGTATGAATCGGTTATTCGCGATATTCTAATCTGATCGGTCATGGATGAAATTGGAAAATAATGTGAAAAACTGTACACAATTTTTCGAACCAAGTGAACGGAATTGTGCATGTTATTTTAGTTTGAGGCATATCGTTAAATCATCTATATAGAACCAATTCGGACTGGATCAAATTTTTGTTTGCTCCATTTCAAGATGTCTTGTAAAATATAACACGACATCAGCATTTGTAAATCAGGTTTACTTTTGTCTGTGTGTATGTGTTAAGAAAAACACCAACTATATATTCTTTAAAGTACATTTATAAAAGTAACCTAAAGTTTCCACAAGTTTTGATTCACAATTCTTATATCTTTATGATTCATAAGAACAAATGCAAGAATGATTGGACATAAAAATCAAATCAACGTATCATGAAGTTCAATCATTTATTGTAATGAAACATTTCTTATGCAAAGTGATGACTTGGTCTGTTAAAAGAAAGAGCATCACTGAAAAAATTAGTAGTGTCGAAATGCGCATCTGGTGCAAGAAAATTGGTACCTTTAATGTTATTACTATCACTGGATTGATGCCTCTGCTGGTGGACTGTTAGTGCCTGAGGGTACCACCAGCCAGTAGCCAGTACTTCGGTACTGGCGTGAAAATACTGACTTTTTGTGTTATTTAAATTTGCTCTTACAAAATGTTAGAAATTATTATAAATTAAGGAATGTATCTTTCTCATGCAAAGCTCTGATTCCTTTCAAGGATTTTGCTATACTTTTTGCACCTTTTGGATTATAGCTCTTCATCTTTTATATAAGCTTTGGATTTCAAATATTTGGGCCACGAGCATCACTGAAGAGACATGTATTGTCAAATTGCGAATTTGGTGCAGGAACATTGGTACCGTTAAAGTTAATACCAAAGTTTTATACGAAATAACAATGTCATGACAAAACACTTGAAACAACAGTATACAAAACAATATACAGAACAATAAAAACTAAGCAACACAAACATTGCCAAGACCAGGGGTGATCTGTGATGAACTGTCGTATTGTTATGTGAATTCAAACTTGGTGATCAGTGAAATGCTTGAGGTAACATGCGGGAAAATGAGGGCTATATTGTGGCTACGACTTTGACAAAAATACCCGTCGTAGTATGTTACAAAAGAAAGTGCATAACGGTCAACCAACTCTAAATTATCTTCAAAGGAATGATTACAACTTCAAAGCATGGACACCTTGGTTAAAAGTTTTTTAATAAGCACTCTATCAAGGAAATAGTGATAGGAAATGCAAGCTCTTGAATGTCGTATCAACTGGTAAATATCTTAATCAATTTAAGTACGCTGCTGTAATGTTATTTCATAAAAACGGAAATTAAAATGACACTTTGAAAGCTGAAATCATCTCTTTTGTCCTAAAGTTAACTTTGTAAAGAAGCTCCTGTATGTTTTGTGTTAATATATTAATAAACCGAGAAGAAGAGTTCCCATAGGGATGTCGATTGGTTGTTAAAAAATATAGTTTTCAAAACGTAACAAATATACTGTCAATAAAAAAAGCAAGAAATCTTAGATATAGAGAATATTATTTTTTAACCATAATGAGGATTTTTTTTAATAGCACAATGTATCCCTCCTTGAGACAGGATACTTTTACCTTTAAAGTATGATGTTCCATGATAAATTTGAAGCCTGGCATTGAATATTGATACTGTTGATGTTGATTATTAAGGTTTGATGGAGCACCTGGCTGACCAAGCAATATAACGTTGTTTTAATAAATCTTAAGTAATTTGGATATCCGATACAATGACGAGAGATCCATTTATTCATCTATTGGTTGAAATTCCATAAGGAATATATACAAGCCATATGATTATTCAGCATTTTCTCATTGTTAAGTGACATTTTTTTTATCGAACAGTGTATGTGATATAAGTAGCACACAACATTTTTCTTAAATTTGCGACAGATAATATAGATCAGCATCACATATAACAGTTTTCAAACAAAGCACAATCAAGACATATTTTGATCTATGTATGTTCCCTGCCATTAGTTCCAGAAGTCACATACCGTGTTATTATTATAGATATTATAGATCAATGGATTTCTAATACAGAACACAAATTAGCATTGCATTGAAAGGATCTAATTTAATCACCAAAGAACAGGTGTTATTGTTTTCTGAATTGGTATAATAAAATAAGAAAGCAATTTTAGAGACTCCAAATAACTGTTTCTTGATAAAAATAAAAATCTTTGTAAAGATTTAAATCACAACAGTACTGAACTACGAAGAAAACTCAAAACGGAATCAAATAGCAAAATCCAAAGATTAAAAAAAAACATCAAAGAAATGGACATCAACTGTCATGTTCCTAACTTGATCAGATATTTTCTAATGTAGAAAATGGTGGATTAAACCTGGTTTTAAAGCTAGTTAAACCTCTCACTTTTATGATCGACGCGTCAAATTCCATTATATTGACAACGAAGTTTGAACAAAATAAACAGACATAATAGGTAAAAATGTCACAAATAGGGGTACAACAGCAACACGAATGGTAATCATATCCCGCTCGACACGTGGCGCCCGTCGTGTTGCGCTTGTTATTACAAATCCGGTAAATCGTAAAACACGGATCAATTTTACTGTACTGCTCCAAGAAAAATATAGTGTGTCTTAAAACTCCCAATTAATAAAAAAAAAGTTGGTGATATAGACTTAAACTGGCAATCAACTTATTTAATGTAAGATTATTTTATTGATTCGTAAATCAACATAGTCTCAACTAAAAATAATTACAATTAAAAAACACTTTTAGGCTTTTCCGTTGAATACAAAACTCGTATTTATTAGCAGTGATATATCAATTCGATAACAAAAATTTATATTAACATATTCACTGAATAGTCTTTTTCTTACATATTTAAAAAAAAATTAAAAAAAATGGCATTAGTTTACAAATTGATGCCCGTCGAATAGACTCAAACACTAACATACAATCGTACTATTACATACTTTAAAATTAAAAAAAATCTGACGTGATAAAAAATCAATGCATTGAATCGTTTAAAAAGTAATATCAGATTCTGTTTATTCTAAGTATGAATTTATTAGTAATTTGAATTTGAATTTGTAATAGGATAATTCTGGATTTCCCTAAATTCAAATTTGTACTGTAAAAAATACATGGATCAATATAAAAACCTTTCGCTATAGTGATAGAGATTTCAATCAAATCGGGATTGTCAATTGCAAAGATAAATATTATCATCAAATGCATAACACAGCATTGGATCGTCATTTAGAGTGCTATGTTTTGAAGATTATAGAGTGAGTGACAACAAAACATTTTTTCAGTTTATCAAAAATGATACACACACAATATACCTGTCAACCGTTGATTCGACTGTTAACACGCGTATGGCAAAGCATGAAACAAAAACAAAAACAATGGATTTTGAAGTGTGGTCCTAAGTCTACGTACACGCTGTGATTGGGAGTAAGAACAATAACTTTTCATGTTTTATTAGAAAATAAAGTTGTCCATATGATTACCATGTGTTCATATGGAATGTTCCAATGTGATAAAGCATACTTAAATTCGGACTCCGTCCGAAATTAAGCTTATGAGGAAGCAGGGTTGAAGTACAAATTAGGATAAAATCAATACATTTTCTGTTAAAAATCTATCAATATATTCTATGCTCCTCATGTCAAAAATTTGTTAAGAGGATATATCTGTAACATTCATCTTTATATTCGTACAATGATAAAAGTCAAATTGAAATAAGTGAAAACAAACCCGTCATTTTGGTAAAATTAAAACGCAAGATGTTGGTGCATGTTTGCTTTTTAAATCTTATGATATAATATAGAGTCTTTTCTTTTAAATAGTATCTAGACGAATGCATCCGTAAGACAATGTGGTGAATTTTATCAAAAGTAGACACATAATGTCTAATCCTGTCTTGAATTAACGATTGTGTAATTTGGCTGCTGCTATCCCTGTAATAGAAATCAGATTTTAACTGAATAGTCATTGTTTGTTGTCAAGAACATTAATGTTATTCAGGCACTCCTGATTATATTCAAGTAAAAATGTATGTAAGTCCATATTGGGTTTTTTTGTGTTCATTTTGTGCAAGCTTTAGAACAAGTGCATTGCATTTTATTAGTTTTAAATTACAACAAAGTTGATAGTAAAACATTACATTGTTTACCATTTTACGGTTCTGTCATTTTAATGAAATTGACATTGACGTGAGATGATAGTCGTTTACCATGTTAACCTTGTTAACGCGCTTGATTTATAATTGCAGTTTTTTTAAACTAGATTTTTAAATTTGATTCTTGTTAAAGTCTGTTTTGACCTCGAATTAAGCGAATTAACTAAATAGTAATATCTAAAGTTGATAATCTCGTTAATGTAACCTTATTTTGGTAAATAAAAAAAGCCACATTTATATAAACTTTGGATTTCAAATATTTTGGCCACGAGCATCACGGAAGAGACATGTATTGTCGAAATGCGCATCTGGTGCAGAACAATTGGTACCGTTTATGTTATTACTACCACTGGGTCGATGCCTCTTCTGGTAGACTGTTAGGCCCCGAGGGTATCACGAGCCCAGTAGCTGGCATGAAAATACGGATTTTTTGTGTAATCAAAATTTGCTGTTTCAAAATGTAAGAAATTATTATAAATTAAGGAATGTATCTCCCTCATGCAAAGCTCTGATACCTTTCATGATTTTGGATATACTTTATAGACCTTTTGAATTATAGCTCTTCAGCTTTTATATAAACTTTGGATTTCAAATATTTTGGCCACGAGCATCACTGAAGAGACATGTATTGTCGAAATGCGGATCTGGTGCAGAAAAATTGATACCGTTAATGTTATTAGTTTCATCATATTTCAAAAAAGTATAATTTTATCCTTAAAAATAATATTGATGTTAGCGAAGGCAAGAAATTATTTGCATTCATCAATTGTCAGCACAAAATATAGATAATTCGAATAAAATTGTGTTTAATGGAGAAAAACTAAAAGCAGTGGAAAAAATATGGTTTTGATACAACAGCTCCAGAATCATAATAATTATCAAATGTAACTGGGCTTACAAGTATGCCACAAAATTATAATAGAAACCGACGTAAACTAGTTTAACCAGTATTTAAAGAAATACCTGAGCTGCATGTTTACCTGCTAATGATAAAATTCCTCAATCGTGCGTAAACGGCTTTACGAAATTTGTCAAATTTTATTATTTCGACACAATCAAAAAGTAAAATAAGCAAAAATACCGAACTCCGAGGAAAATTCAAAACGCAAAGTACTTACAAGTAATCAAATGTCAAAACAAAAGCTCAAACACATCAAACGAATGGATAACATCTTTCATATTCCTGACTTAGT
Source organism: Mytilus trossulus (assembly GCF_036588685.1). Taxonomy (NCBI): domain Eukaryota; kingdom Metazoa; phylum Mollusca; class Bivalvia; order Mytilida; family Mytilidae; genus Mytilus; species Mytilus trossulus. The sequence goes on along the minus strand of NC_086382.1, from coordinate 33,054,696 downwards.
CCCGACATTTTCTAATGTTGAAAATTGTCAATTAAACCTGTTTGTTTTTAGCTAGCGAAATCTCTAAGTTGAATGACAGTCGAATTAAACTGTATTGTATTGATAACGATGTGTGAACAAAACAAACCAAACATACACGAACATTTATATTTATCAAATACTCTCAGTCACTTGTAATAAGTATTAACTTTTTCCATTAGATACACTTACAGTGTCTGTGTTTGTAATGATATTTTCACAAGATAATATTCCTTTCTCTTTTAGGTCTGATATGAAATCACAGTCTGATTGACGAGTTGAGTGGATAATTATGGGATCGGCATCGCTGCTCCAGTTTTTGTAAACAAGTCCGCACTGAAAGCAAGTTACCATGTCACCAAAACCTTATTATCGAAATAAACAAAAAAGTGAATCAATATCTGAGGATATCATAAGTAGTCAGTTTTTTAGTACTGTCATGCTTTATAACAAGGCCTTCTAAAAATTGGAAAATCAAGATTTGGGGGCGATTCAGTTACTCGTCTTTTTCCTATTTATCGTTTTGTTGGTAGTGTTTCTTGTACTGAAGTTTTGTAATGTCCCGTATGTTACTTTATCAGCTATAATGTAATTTGTAATTTGTCGAAATAAGAGTCAAAATCCATATCACATTGACATAATATTATCCTGATTTTGCATGTAACACTGGTATACTCTGTTGATGGACAAAAACAACTGTAAATGAAAATTATCATTTAATGATTTCTTACGGCTTGAATGAAGCTGCGTTATTTAAAGTGAATTTCGATGTCAACGTGGCTTTTAAAACATATCAGAGTTGTCATGGCAACTTAATAGCTCTTAAAAATATTGAAAATGAAAGAAGTTATATGAAACATTTAGCAAAGCCAACAAGGTTTCCAGGTTCATAGATAATAGGTGTAATAAGAACGAATTGTCGCTGAACATTTGATAGGTCCTGCACATTATTTTATTATACTTATGTAAGTTGGGCATAAAGCGATAGATGCCTATTGCTACAAGAAAAAAATCCGTTTTTGTCAAGGAAATAATATTTATTAAAACTCATTGCTGTATATGTTACGTTTCAATATGAATAGTTGATACGTGGCATACCTAATGCATTTAGTTTTAGATGCATGATTTTTTTTAATTTGTTGTGAGTGGCATTGAACTAGCTGTCAGATAACTGCGAGTACTTTCAGATCTGTTCCTAGTGTCTTTTTCTTGTCAGGATGAACAAGTTCTCGGCCACGTCCACTTGTATGTTTGTCCATCTGATGAGTTAAGCCTCTTTCGACTGATTTTTATAGTTCGTTCTTATGTTGTACTGTTATAACCCTGTCCCATGTTAGGGGAGGGTTGGGATCCCGCTAAGATGTTTAACCCCGTCACATTATTTATGTATGTGTCTGTCCCAAGTCAGGAGCCTGTAATTCAGTGGTTGTTGTTTGTTTATTTGCTTCATATTTTATTTTATTTTTTTATAAATAATGCCGTTTGTTTTCTCGTTTGATTTGTTTTACATTGTCATATTGGGGCCTTTTATAGCTGATTATACGGTATGGGCTATGACAATTGTTGAAGGCCGTACGGTGACCTATAGTTGTTAATTTCTGTGTCATTTTGGTCTCTTGTAGACAGTTGTCTCATTGGCAAGCATACCACATCTTCTTTTTATATTTACTAAATATCCAAACTCCATATCAGTTACAAAAACTGATTGATTGGTTCAGACATATGCATTGGAGAGAAGACAAGTACCTAGCAATAATTAGGTGTTACGATAATAAGTGAATACATTTTGTCTTTTTTCTAGACAAGAAAATGAATCTGAACAAAGTTTATATGAACATCTCACCTCTGTAAAAGAACCCAGACTTTGCAAAGTGCATGGTAGGCCGGTTACATTCAGATTTCCATCCTTGATATGATTTGCATCTTACTTCTTCGTTACTGTAAGTTCTGTATTGTGCAGAATTTTGTCTTTTGTGCTTTCGTTCAAAACATTCATTGTTATTTGAATCTGATAAATCCGTAAATAGATACCTTCTTTTTTGTTGTTCGTGTACTCGTTTAGCAATTTCATATAAATCCTCTTCTGTGTTTGAAAGATTGCTTCCTAAGTCGGATCTAACAACTAGCCCTTGCTGTTCGTCGTTGTCTGAAACCTGACTTGTAAATGTTTGGCTTTGTCCACTAGGTAGAATTTCTGATCGCTGCTTCTGAAGTTGTTGGTATCCTGGAACAATGTTTTGGTTTGTGCTTTGACCACCATCTCCTGAGCGTAAAGATAAAGCTTCATATTTTTCCCGAAGATCTTTTAATTCCTCATAAAACATTGTATAATGAACCAGTTCCTAGTTTACCTACATTGAAAGTAATCATGCATTGATGACAATATGTCTATGATATAAGTCTATGTCATAGAAAATGAAACTTAAACTGACATAAATACTCGAAACGCGCGTCTGACGTACTAAATTATAATCCTGGTACCTTTGATAACTAACTATAAATACTCACTGATAACATACTAACGTTTTCTTATTTCAAATGAGCACTTGAGACAAGAAAAACATTGTCTTGATGTGTTTAATTTTTTGGGAAGTATTTGTTTTTTCCATTTTTGTGTAAAATCAATATTTCTTTGTTTTTATTTTATTACAATGTAAGACATATAATCACGATGATGTATGTTAAAAGCATTAAAGCAATAACCCTTTATTATATTTGTTCATCAAAGTTTTAAAAGCTGTAAAAACACTATTCTGTCACTAATAACGTCAGTCATTCAAAGTTTTTTTTGTACAAATGCAATGTGTTTTATCATTGCATGCTAAATTATGGTAACGTTCTGTTTAAAATAAGATGTTGTTATATAAATTTATCAGGATAAAATGCCATGTTATGATTGATTTATACCAGGGAAACATTCTTCTTTATATCATGGTTAACATTTTATAACACTTCAAGAAGCTTGATTCCTTGTGCGCTTTCTTAAATTGGATAGTTGTTATGTACATGTTATTACTTTCATCAAAGATTAATTGTTGATTTTCTGTTGGTGTTTTAAAATCACTTCCTAACGCTACTTTTGTGCTAGTTCGTAGCGGTCAGTTTCTATTGGTAAAGGAAGCCGGGGTGCCCGAGGAAAACCGCCAAACTTCACTAGGAAAACAGACAATCGTAGTTAATCAAGGATGAAGGCGGGTGCACCCGCATGAGCGCGGCTCGAACTCACAACCTCAGTGTTCACTGGCTACTGGTTACAGTTATTAGACCACTAGGCCACCGAGGCCCCTTTGCAATAATAAAACAGAAAATGCCTTCTTTTTTGTTTTTAATCTTTTTTAAATCAATGTAAATCCAAATCTTTGTTTAAAACACTAATATTATCGAAGATGAAGTCAGCGTCAAAATTTCCATTGGCAATTTCATTGTCTTAAAAAAAGTATCTTTGAGATAGAATATGAAATTACTGTAGAGATCGGAAGTAGTTTTTACTTCCAACTTTATGTGAGCCAGGATATTTAAATACAACAAGGATAATATTTTCTTTTCTTTAAACTCTACCATGTCTACAACAAAGAAAATTCAACTGTGATGGGATAGCCTTAATGAAATTCACAAAACGAAAGTGAAACGGAAAACATTTTCTGTAACTGTGATTCGATTGTTTTAACAAATAGATATTAATTTAAAAATAGTTTATCACATAGCGGATATATATATTTGTTTTACAAAAATAACAAAAAGTTGTAACTATAAGAATTTTGACGTATTTCGTTTTGTTTGTAAAGTCAAAAAGATGTAAGTTTCACTATTCATACCTGCGCCATTTATTTCAACATTACTGTGTCATAGAAAGTTTTTACAAAATGGCGATATCACATTATCTAAAATTTAAAAACACCTTTTCTAACTATAGATGTTATGACATAATACCACTCACAAGTTTAATATCAATATGTAGTATAATCTTTAATTTATTATATATATGAACAACCTGCTAATTATTTAATGGCTGTACGTCTGGATGTCTGCCAAAATGTATATTGTTTTATTACGGTATTGCTTTAAAAAAACCAGTTATCATACACATGTGATTTGGTATATTGTCAACTTAGAGAACAACGCATATAGCTCAATGAACAAGGAAATAAATTCATAATACTTACGATAATTTATTAAAATTTTGCCGAACTCCAAAACAAATTCAAACAAGAAAGTCCCTTATCAAATTGCAAAATCTCAAGCTCAAACATACTAACCTATTAAAAAAACAACGGTCATATTCTAGATCCTTTATAAAACAGTCATTTGAACACAATACAGGAACCTCGTGCATTTTTCATTAATATTTTGTCTGCTGTCTTTGTTAAAAGTTTTATATTAAAATGGGAATCGTAGATATAAATTTCTTGCTTTGGTTTATGATAATTCTTATTTTGTGAAGAACCGCACTGATTATATCAGAAAATACAGCGAAGAGGATATTATCAAAATGCTGGACTTTATCGACAGAATATTTGTTGAGTTTGGGAATAGGCATTAAAATAGACGGTATTCCAATGGGTACTTATTGTTCAGCCTTCTTGTCGACTTGTTTTTGTACTCATATGAAGCAAAATTCATTCAGAACCTTTTAACAGACAAAACGAAAAAGCAACTTGCAAAGTTCTTTAATTTTACTTTCAAATATATTGATGATGTCTTACCACTAAATAATCCATATGTTTTTCAGAACTTATATCTCATCACTGATGAGTCTTTTGTAGACGAAACGCGCGTCTGGCGTTTATACAAGTCTAAATTGAAAGTTACGTTCAAACCTATGATTGCGTTGGATAAAAACCGCAATTTTTATACGTGTGCATGTAAAACAAATTTCGTTGTAAAAGGGTCTAAATACAGCACAGACAACATTTTCCAAAAGACCAAAAACGTGAAAAAGTATCTTTAAACAAAACGCATTTGACTAACAGGTCGAACAATTGATGTTCTTTAACCCTGCTGACTGCCATTGGCGATTGCGAAAGAAATTGATCACAAGTTGTGACAAAATGAATCTTAATATAAATTTAATACTAACAGAAAACAATTTAATTGTGGCCACGATGTTATGCCACAAACATAAGGTTTCAATATGTTTTTGGTACACCAGATCCGGATTTCGACAATAAATATCTCTTCAGTGATGTTAGGGATCGAAACGGTATTTGGAAGGCCATATAAAATTTACCCTCATTTTTAGATAGACTTTTGAATTTTGAGAGTCAATATAGGATGAACGGATCATATAAACCGGAGGTAAAATATGATACAAACGCAAACAAAAAAATATAAACTACGTTCTATATATATACAACTCGTCTATAAATCAACCCAACAATGTTAGATCTGTAAATTTGCTTTCGTAAATTGTTGGTTCTTCCCTCGCCGGGATTCGAACCCATGCTACTGAGATATCGTGACACCAAATCGCCTGCACTGTAGCCGTCCCGCTAGACCACACGACCACTCTAGCGGGACGATTACAGCGCAGGTGATTTGGTGTGACGTTATCTCAGTGGCATGGGTACGAATCCCGGCGAGGGAAAATCCAAAAATTTGAGAAAGCAAATTTACAGATCTAATATTGTTGGATTGATGTTTAGACGAGTTGTATATACATAATGTACACAGCCGTGTGTCACCATTACTGCTGGAGATCCGATGGATAAATCTGTTGTATATATGTATAGCTAATAAAAGGTCTAAACATGGATTGTTTTATTCAAAATACTTCACCATTTCTTCAATACAATGTACAATTATGATATCACGTCGTATTTTATTTTAACTTTGTACATTATCAACCTTTACTACTAGAATTAAGTTCATGTTTGTAATATCCTTTTGGTGGGGGTAAAAATTATTTATCCTGCCATTGTTGTTTCTTTGTAATGTTATCTTTCTTTTTTGCCTACGTGCTTTGTTTATAAGCCATTTCATTTTCCTTTGTTCGAATATTTGTTTGTTTTAATAGTTTTGAAGATTTCATAATGATGACTGCTGTATATCCTATTTGTTTTTGACATTTTTACCTATTATGTCTGTTTGTATTGTTCACGCATCGCAACATAATGGAATTGTATGCGGCTGTCGAACCATACAATTAAGAGCTTTATCAAGCTTTAAAACAAGGTAAAAATCATAATTTTCTGCATAAGACAAAATGTCTGTACCGTGTTAGGAAACTGAAAGTTTGTTTTCCTTTCGTTTTATGTACTTGAGCTTATGATTTTTGCCATTTGAATTTGATTTCCGTTTTGAATTTTCCACAGGGTTCGTTTTTTTTTGTTATTCATTTTTTTAGTACACTGATTATGTCATTGAATATATGTAACTGAACCGATTATGATACGTTTTCTTCTAGAAGTTTTTACTGTTGGATTCTATCATTTATGGTTTAATTCACTATTTGCTTCTGTATCAAATCCGAAATATAACAACTGGTTTCCAATCGATACGATGATCGATTTTGAAGACCGTTTAGTTTTGTCAGTTTGTATGGTCTTCTCCTTTCTATTTTATCTTTGAATTAGGTATTTGTGTTATAACATTTGTTTATGGAAGGTTGGTGACCTTAAAACCATAAAACATGAACAACACGACGTGTGCCACATTACGAGCAGGATCTGTTTACCCTTTCGCATCACCTGAGATCACCCTTATTTTTTGGTGAGGTTCACGTTGCTAAGTCTTTAGTTTTCTATGTTGTGTCTTGTGTACTATTATTTTTCTGTTTGCCTTTTTATTTTTAGTCATGGCGTTGCCAGTTTATTTTCTATCTATCAGTTTGACTGTCCCTCTAGTATCGTTGGCCCTTTTCATACCTATGACAACGCTTTTTCCCAGGAAAGTCAGTCGTTGATTTACTTGTTGTCATCGTCAGAGCAGACGACACTGATTTTCCTAATTATTGCTGAAATATAGTGAAAATAGAAATGGGTCAAAGAGACAACTACCAGACTAAAGAAAAAAATACAGCCGAAGGACATCACTGGTTCATTAACACAGCGAGACAATTATGCACATTAAGGTGGATTTCAGCTAGCACCTTAAACAAAATGTGTACTATTTCAATACAAATAGATTTCATACTAAACTCCAAATATACAAATGAACTGGAAAATACAAAACGTACAAAGCCTAGAGCCTCCTGAATCCTGACAGTCTCACAGAGATGTTCATACCTTTAGTGTTTTACATGTGTTTCTTCGTATTTATTTTTGAATTAGATATAAAAATATCTGGTTGAGACAATGAGACAATGTCCACCAAAGACCAAACATATTATACACTATCTACTTGTTTTTATTATTCCTGCTGCTGGTTTTTTTTCCAAACTTATGAATTGTCTTGAATAAAAGATCGCACAAGTTATGTAAATTATTGTCTAATTTTTTTCCATTATCAAAATGTATTTTAGCACGGTCTTTATTCTGTGATAACATATTTTACGCTAGATAACACCTGTGACATGAAGCAACGTTATTTTCTGCTAATGATTTATTTTGTGTTAATTCTTTAGCCTTTGTGAATGCCTTTTCGGCAAGAGAATAGTTTCCGCAATCTTCTCCACTATAGCCTAGAAGTTCGAAATTTCCATAGCTTGCTGTAAAATGACAATATGTCAAGAATTCGTCCAGAACTTGTGTAACTTTGGTTGATTTAAGCTTTAAATATGCTTTAATCAAAAAGTAATATGCAAAGGCCCGGGAATTTGCCTCGAAATAACCAGAATATAAAACTTCCTTTTTAATTTGTTCATTTAACATTGGAGATTCGTCCTTGAAATAAGTGTTTTTCATCTTTGTTATTTGTTTTTCATCGGATTCTATGAAGTTTAAAAGTAAATTTATGACTTCATCCCATTCCTGCGTATAACAAAGGAGATTTGAATACTCAATAGTGCTTGGGTGGTACACTCCACTTTTACGTAAAACTTCTTTGAACATCCTTTCTGCTTGACTTAAACTCAATTTTGCTCCCCACTGTTCATCACATGTTCTTGCAAGTCGGAAGCACATGCAAGCCATAAAACCTCGGTTTTCAAAATCTGGAAAATCAATGTCCTCTTTCTCATAAAACAGCAACATTAGAAATGTAGACTTCAGTTTGTTGCCTATGAGTCTGATTAATTCAGGAAATGGCGTTTGAAAATATTTCTCAACAAAGAGTTGATAGAAATCTAAATGATAAAAAAATGGTATACGCTTTTTTTCAGTCAGCATAGCTGATGCTACAATACACTGAACATCTAAAAAGCAACCAAAAATCGACTGTTTCGTCGTAGGATGGGATTCAGATAAAATTTCATTCATGACAGGTTGAACAATATCACGGAATTTCCTGTTATAACTTATACAGTCTTCTGTTGAGAGTATCAACACTTTTTCGTCGGTAAAATCTAAAATCGGAGACAAAGGATCGTTTCGAATCTTTCTCAGAAAAGACATAATCTCGTCAAAATCCTGGTCTTCCAATTGGTATATTAGATTATTTTGAGGTAAGAAGTAGCAAGGTAAATACCTTCGATTTATACATTCAATCAAAATATCTATCATATAAATTACACAACCAGCTGGGTCGTTATCCCAAGCAGTCGTATGCAATTCATCACAGCAATGTAAAAATACGTTTTTAAGACAATAAGATGATAGTTTTTTCATGTTCAGTTGTAACCGTAGTATCTTCAAGTAAATAAGGCACTGTCTCTGGCTTGAAGTAACAGCTTTTTCCGCAAGGAGCTGCTCAGCTTTAGCAAATGATAATCTCCATTCTATTTCGGGGTGAGAGCTGTGACGATGTGAAACTGGGACCATGTGACAACCACAAGCAATAATTTCTTTAATAGTATCAGAAGTTAACCAGCCATTGTGGCGCTTTCGTTGTATCCATTCTTCAGCAACATCCGGCCATGTCTCGCAAGGTATAGAAAACACTTTATCAGTTGGATGATATAAAATGTTACCATCTTTTGCCCGTTCGAGAAGAGGTTGGTGACAATCTTCCGATGATATGGCTGGACCTTGTCTTGAATACATGAAAGCATCATCTGGGTCATCATTTACTTGATCGTATTGTTCTTTCATTAGCATATATGAACTTATATAATCTTTGTTTGTTTCTTCGTCATGAAAGATAAGTGGATTATCCCTAACTTCTGGATCACTTATTCGAACCCTTCCATAACCAGGGTGCGTTTGATTAGTCTCGATGAATACGGAATGCTTTGTGCCATCTTCCTTAAATTCACTCATTCCTGCTTGAAATCCTTCTATTTCTATCATTACATCGATGTCAGAAAAAAATTCGACGTGATGATCTCCGGTAAATCTAATTGCGCCCGGTATTCCGTAACCTTCTGCTTTACTCCCAACTGGAACTACCTTTGAACTGAGTAGCATTTTAGGCGGACATCCTGTGAGAACTTTTCCTTTTTCCGGTCCAAGATGCCGGCGAGGTAGAAGTAGTTGCATAATATAGGACATATGAATGAGAGGTATTCTGGAAATGCCATCCCTTTCCTTTATAGAATAAACAGTTGTTTTCTGCATTTCTGAAACCAGAAAAAGAATAGTGAACACCGAGAACTTTGATTAAAATGTGTTAAAATAGCCAATGTTTAAAGATTTTTTAAGGACGTAGAAATGGTTGCACAGAACCGAGACTGTCACTAGGAAAGAAAGAAATTGGACATTCAAAAGGTTTGGGGTTCACAAGTATCACTGTCTTTAAATTGGTATAAAATCTAGTAAACGTTAGTATAATATAAGGTAAAGCACCTCTCTTCCATTTAAATGTTACCACCTCGATTAAGAAAAAGGATGAGGTCTTTCTTTTAACACTGGTCAAACAAGCACAAAAGTCGGTGTTTAAATAACGAAATTTCTGCGCTGTAGATTTTTAAGGAACAGGACAGTCACCACATGTTTTATACACAAGCACACAAGTAGAACATGTTAGCCACTTCTACAGTCTCGTTGAAAGAAACATAAGGGGGATGATGTCTGTTTGAAATGCTAACAAAATCTATTAAATTAATTTTTAAGCCATTTAAACAGCCCCTTTCTCTATTTCAGTTTTCATTTTCAATCCTGAGTGTCCTCTATACGCATCCAAATTGAATAACTTTTAGACATGTTATCCTACGTAAACAAGTCTGAAATATTTAACACTGTGCGTAATAAAAAAAATGCAACTAACTTCTAGCAGTTTACAGGGAGATGACAATTTGTATATATTCGTCAACTATCAGATCTTGTGGTCATTTGAGTAAGTCACAATTTAGGATTTTCAAACCTAGCTGATAGAAACTTTTCTATTAAACAATATCTACCAAGCATTCAAGAACAAGTGATTGATCAGTGCACTCAACTCTTCCAAACTAAAATTTTATCAACAATTTCATTATTCAAATCAGCGTAGTTCAATCTTATGTTGATGTTCTAAGTAAATATAATAAATTAGAAAGGTCATCTCTGTGCAAAATAAGATTAAGTGACTGTGCATACAATCTTGCTATAGAAAAAAGGCGACATTTTGGTTTACCCACCAATTTGATGAACGAGTTTGTAATGTATGTAGATCGGGTCAGATAGTAGATGAAAATCACTTTTTACTGAATTGTGAAAAATTTCTGATCTGAGCGTCACTGATGAGTCTTATGTAGACGAAACGCGCGTCTGGCGTATAAAATTATAATCCTGGTACTTTTGATAACTATTTACACCACTGTGTCGATGACACTGCTGGTGGACGTTTCGTCCCCGAGGGTATCACCAGCCCAGTAGTCAGCACTTCGGTGTTGACATGAATATCAATTATATGGTCATTTTTATAAATTTTCTGTTTACAAAACTTTGAATTTTTCGAAAAACTTAGGATTTTCTTACCCCAGGAGTAGATTACCTTAGCCGTATTTGGCACAACTTTTTGGAATTTTGAATCCTCAATGCTCTTCAACTTTGTACTTATTTGGCTTTTTAACTATTTTGATCTGAGCGTCACTGATGAGTCTTATGTAGACGAAACGCGCGTCTGGCGTATAAAATTATAATCCTGGTACTTTTGATAACTATTTACACCACTGGGTCGATGCCACTGCTGGTGGACGTTTCGTCCCCGAGGGTATCACCAGCCCAGTAGTCAGCACTTCGGTGTTGACATGAATATCAATTATATGGTCATTTTTATAAATTTTCTGTTAACAAAACTTTGAATTTTTCGAAAAACTAAGGATTTTCTTACCCCAGGAGTAGATTACCTTAGCCGTATTTGGCACAACTTTTTGGAATTTTGAATCCTCAATGCTCTTCAACTTTGTATTTATTTGGCTTTTTAACTATTTTGATCTGAGCGTCACTGATGAGTCTTATGTAGACGAAACGCGCGTCTGGCGTATAAAATTATAATCCTGGTACTTTTGATAACTATTTACACCACTGGGTCGATGCCACTGCTGTTGGACGTTTCGTCCCCGAGGGTATCACCAGCCCAGTAGTCAGCACTTCGGTGTTGACATGAATATCAATTATATGGTCATTTTTATAAATTTTCTGTTAACAAAACTTTGAATTTTTCGAAAAACTAAGGATTTTCTTACCCCAGGAGTAGATTACCTTAGCCGTATTTGGCACAACTTTTTGGAATTTTGAATCCTCAATGCTCTTCAACTTTGTTTTTATTTGGCTTTTTAACTGTTTTGATCTGAGCGTCACTGATGAGTCTTATGTAGACGAAACGCGCGTCTGGCGTATAAAATTATAATCCTGGTACTTTTGATAACTATTTACACCACTGGGTCGATGCCACTGCTGGTGGACGTTTCGTCCCCGAGGGTATCACCAGCCCAGTAGTCAGCACTTCGGTGTTGACATGAATATCAATTATATGGTCATTTTTATAAATTTTCTGTTTACAAATCTTTGAATTTTTCGAAAAACTAAGGATTTTCTTACCCCAGGAGTAGATTACCTTAGCCGTATTTGGCACAACTTTTTGGAATTTTGAATCCTCAATGCTCTTCAACTTTGTATTTATTTGGCTTTTTAACTATTTTGATCTGAGCGTCACTGATGAGTCTTATGTAGACGAAACGCGCGTCTGGCGTATAAAATTATAATCCTGGTACTTTTGATAACTATTTACACCACTGGGTCGATGCCACTGCTGGTGGACGTTTCGTCCCCGAGGGTATCACCAGCCCAGTAGTCAGCACTTCGGTGTTGACATGAATATCAATTATATGGTCATTTTTATAAATTTTCTGTTAACAAAACTTTGAATTTTTCGAAAAACTAAGGATTTTCTTACCCCAGGAGTAGATTACTTTAGCCGTATTTGGCACAACTTTTTGGAATTTTGAATCCTCAATGCTCTTCAACTTTGTATTTATTTGGCTTTTTAACTATTTTGATCTGAGCGTCACTGATGAGTCTTATGTAGACGAAACGCGCGTCTGGCGTATAAAATTATAATCCTGATACTTTTGATAACTATTTACACCACTGGGTCGATGCCACTGCTGGTGGACGTTTCGTCCTCGAGGGTATCACCAGCCCAGTAGTCAGCACTTCGGTGTTGACATGAATATCAATTATATGGTCATTTTTATAAATTTTCTGTTTACAAAACTTTGAATTTTTCGAAAAACTAATGATTTTCTTACCCCAGGAGTAGATTACCTTAGCCGTATTTGGCACAACTTTTTGGAATTTTGAATCCTCAATGCTCTTCAACTTTGTTTTTATTTGGCTTTTTAACTGTTTTGATCTGAGTGTCACTGATGAGTCTTATGTAGACGAAACGCGCGTCTGGCGTATAAAATTATAATCCTGGTACTTTTGATAACTATTTACACCACTGGGTCGATGCCACTGCTGGTGGACGTTTCGTCCCCGAGGGTATCACCAGCCCAGTAGTCAGCACTTCGGTGTTGACATGAATATCAATTATATGGTCATTTTTATAAATTTTCTGTTTACAAATCTTTGAATTTTTCGAAAAACTAAGGATTTTCTTACCCCAGGAGTAGATTACCTTAGCCGTATTTGGCACAACTTTTTGGAATTTTGAATCCTCAATGCTCTTCAACTTTGTATTTATTTGGCTTTTTAACTATTTTGATCTGAGCGTCACTGATGAGTCTTATGTAGACGAAACGCGCGTCTGGCGTATAAAATTATAATCCTGGTACTTTTGATAACTATTTACACCACTGGGTCGATTCCACTGCTGGTGGACGTTTCGTCCCCGAGGGTATCACCAGCCCAGTAGTCAGCACTTCGGTGTTGACATGAATATCAATTATATGGTCATTTTTATAAATTTTCTGTTAACAAAACTTTGAATTTTTCGAAAAACTAAGGATTTTCTTACCCCAGGAGTAGATTACCTTAGCCGTATTTGGCACAACTTTTTGGAATTTTGAATCCTCAATGCTCTTCAACTTTGTATTTATTTGGCTTTTTAACTATTTTGATCTGAGCGTCACTGATGAGTCTTATGTAGACGAAACATGCGTCTGGCGTATAAAATTATAATCCTGGTACTTTTGATAACTATTTACACCACTGGGTCGATGCCACTGCTGGTGGACGTTTCGTCCCCGAGGGTATCACCAGCCCAGTAGTCAGCACTTCGGTGTTGACATGAATATCAATTATATGGTCATTTTTATAAATTTTCTGTTTACAAAACTTTGATTTTTTCGAAAAACTATGGATTTTCTTACCCCAGGAGTAGATTACCTTAGCCGTATTTGGCACAACTTTTTGGAATTTTGAATCCTCAATGCTCTTCAACTTTGTTTTTATTTGGCTTTTTAACTGTTTTGATCTGAGCGTCACTGATGAGTCTTATGTAGACGAAACGCGCGTCTGGCGTATAAAATTATAATCCTGGTACTTTTGATAACTATTTACACCACTGGGTCGATGCCACTGCTGGTGGACGTTTCGTCCCCGAGGGTATCACCAGCCCAGTAGTCAGCACTTCGGTGTTGACATGAATATCAATTATATGGTCATTTTTATAAATTTTCTGTTTACAAATCTTTGAATTTTTCGAAAAACTAAGGATTTTCTTACCCCAGGAGTAGATTACCTTAGCCGTATTTGGCACAACTTTTTGGAATTTTGAATCCTCAATGCTCTTCAACTTTGTGTTTATTTGGCTTTTTAACTATTTTGATCTGAGCGTCACTGATGAGTCTTATGTAGACGAAACGCGCGTCTGGCGTATAAAATTATAATCCTGGTACTTTTGATAACTATTTACACTACTGGGTCGATGCCACTGCTGGTGGACGTTTCGTCCCCGAGGGTATCACCAGCCCAGTAGTCAGCACTTCGGTGTTGACATGAATATCAATTATATGGTCATTTTTATAAATTTTCTGTTTACAAAACTTTGAATTTTTCGAAAAACTAAGGATTTTCTTACCCCAGGAGTAGATTACCTTAGCCGTATTTGGCACAACTTTTTGGAATTTTGAATCCTCAATGCTCTTCAACTTTGTTTTTATTTGGCTTTTTAACTATTTTGATCTGAGCGTCACTGATGAGTCTTATGTAGACGAAACGCGCGTCTGGCGTATAAAATTATAATCCTGGTACTTTTGATAACTATTTACACCACTGGGTCGATGCCACTGCTGGTGGACGTTTCGTCCCCGAGGGTATCACCAGCCCAGTAGTCAGCACTTCGGTGTTGACATGAATATCAATTATATGGTCATTTTTATAAATTTTCTGTTTACAAAACTTTGAATTTTTCGAAAAACTAAGGATTTTCTTACCCCAGGAGTAGATTACCTAAGCCGTATTTGGCACAACTTTTTGGAATTTTTAATCCTCAATGCTCTTCAACTTTGTATTTATTTGGCTTTTTAACTATTTTGATCTGAGCGTCACTGATGAGTCTTGTGTAGACGAAACGCGCGTCTGGCGTATAAAATTATAATCCTGGTACTTTTGATAACTATTTACACCACTGGGTCGATGCCACTGCTGGTGGACGTTTCGTCCCCGAGGGTATCACCAGCCCAGTAGTCAGCACTTCGGTGTTGACATGAATATCAATTATATGGTCATTTTTATAAATTTTCTGTTTACAAATCTTTGAATTTTTCGAAAAACTAAGGATTTTCTTACCCCAGGAGTAGATTACCTTAGCCGTATTTGGCACAACTTTTTGGAATTTTGAATCCTCAATGCTCTTCAACTTTGTATTTATTTGGCTTTTTAACTATTTTGATCTGAGCGTCACTGATGAGTCTTATGTAGACGAAACGCGCGTCTGGCGTATAAAATTATAATCCTGGTACTTTTGATAACTATTTACACCACTGGGTCGATGCCACTGCTGGTGGACGTTTCGTCCCCGAGGGTATCACCAGCCCAGTAGTCAGCACTTCGGTGTTGACATGAATATCAATTATATGGTCATTTTTATAAATTTTCTGTTTACAAATCTTTGAATTTTTCGAAAAACTAAGGATTTTCTTACCCCAGGAGTAGATTACCTTAGCCGTATTTGGCACAACTTTTTGGAATTTTGAATCCTCAATGCTCTTCAACTTTGTATTTATTTGGCTTTTTAACTATTTTGATCTGAGCGTCACTGATGAGTCTTATGTAGACGAAACGCGCGTCTGGCGTATAAAATTATAATCCTGGTACTTTTGATAACTATTTACACCACTGGGTCGATGCCACTGCTGGTGGACGTTTCGTCCCCGAGGGTATCACCAGCCCAGTAGTCAGCACTTCGGTGTTGACATGAATATCAATTATATGGTCATTTTTATAAATTTTCTGTTAACAAAACTTTGAATTTTTCGAAAAACTAAGGATTTTCTTACCCCAGGAGTAGATTACCTTAGCCGTATTTGGCACAACTTTTTGGAATTTTGAATCCTCAATGCTCTTCAACTTTGTATTTATTTGGCTTTTTAACTATTTTGATCTGAGCGTCACTGATGAGTCTTATGTAGACGAAACGCGCGTCTGGCGTATAAATTATAATCCTGGTACTTTTGATAACTATTTACACCACTGGGTCGATGCCACTGCTGTTGGACGTTTCGTCCCCGAGGGTATCACCAGCCCAGTAGTCAGCACTTCGGTGTTGACATGAATATCAATTATATGGTCATTTTTATAAATTTTCTGTTAACAAAACTTTGAATTTTTCGAAAAACTAAGGATTTTCTTACCCCAGGAGTAGATTACCTTAGCCGTATTTGGCACAACTTTTTGGAATTTTGAATCCTCAATGCTCTTCAACTTTGTTTTTATTTGGCTTTTTAACTGTTTTGATCTGAGCGTCACTGATGAGTCTTATGTAGACGAAACGCGCGTCTGGCGTATAAAATTATAATCCTGGTACTTTTGATAACTATTTACACCACTGGGTCGATGCCACTGCTGGTGGACGTTTCGTCCCCGAGGGTATCACCAGCCCAGTAGTCAGCACTTCGGTGTTGACATGAATATCAATTATATGGTCATTTTTATAAATTTTCTGTTTACAAATCTTTGAATTTTTCGAAAAACTAAGGATTTTCTTACCCCAGGAGTAGATTACCTTAGCCGTATTTGGCACAACTTTTTGGAATTTTGAATCCTCAATGCTCTTCAACTTTGTATTTATTTGGCTTTTTAACTATTTTGATCTGAGCGTCACTGATGAGTCTTATGTAGACGAAACGCGCGTCTGGCGTATAAAATTATAATCCTGGTACTTTTGATAACTATTTACACCACTGGGTCGATGCCACTGCTGGTGGACGTTTCGTCCCCGAGGGTATCACCAGCCCAGTAGTCAGCACTTCGGTGTTGACATGAATATCAATTATATGGTCATTTTTATAAATTTTCTGTTAACAAAACTTTGAATTTTTCGAAAAACTAAGGATTTTCTTACCCCAGGAGTAGATTACTTTAGCCGTATTTGGCACAACTTTTTGGAATTTTGAATCCTCAATGCTCTTCAACTTTGTATTTATTTGGCTTTTTAACTATTTTGATCTGAGCGTCACTGATGAGTCTTATGTAGACGAAACGCGCGTCTGGCGTATAAAATTATAATCCTGGTACTTTTGATAACTATTTACACCACTGGGTCGATGCCACTGCTGGTGGACGTTTCGTCCTCGAGGGTATCACCAGCCCAGTAGTCAGCACTTCGGTGTTGACATGAATATCAATTATATGGTCATTTTTATAAATTTTCTGTTTACAAAACTTTGAATTTTTCGAAAAACTAATGATTTTCTTACCCCAGGAGTAGATTACCTTAGCCGTATTTGGCACAACTTTTTGGAATTTTGAATCCTCAATGCTCTTCAACTTTGTTTTTATTTGGCTTTTTAACTGTTTTGATCTGAGTGTCACTGATGAGTCTTATGTAGACGAAACGCGCGTCTGGCGTATAAAATTATAATCCTGGTACTTTTGATAACTATTTACACCACTGGGTCGATGCCACTGCTGGTGGACGTTTCGTCCCCGAGGGTATCACCAGCCCAGTAGTCAGCACTTCGGTGTTGACATGAATATCAATTATATGGTCATTTTTATAAATTTTCTGTTTACAAAACTTTGAATTTTTCGAAAAACTAAGGATTTTCTTACCCCAGGAGTAGATTACCTTAGCCGTATTTGGCTCAACTTTTTGGAATTTTGAATCCTCAATGCTCTTCAACTTTGTTTTTATTTGGCTTTTTAACTATTTTGATCTGAGCGTCACTGATGAGTCTTATGTAGACGAAACGCGCGTCTGGCGTATAAAATTATAATCCTGGTACTTTTGATAACTATTTACACCACTGGGTCGATGCCACTGCTGGTGGACGTTTCGTCCCCGAGGGTATCACCAGCCCAGTAGTCAGCACTTCGGTGTTGACATGAATATCAATTATATGGTCATTTTTATAAATTTTCTGTTTACAAAACTTTGAATTTTTCGAAAAACTAAGGATTTTCTTACCCCAGGAGTAGATTACCTTAGCCGTATTTGGCACAACTTTTTGGAATTTTGAATCCTCAATGCTCTTCAACTTTGTATTTATTTGGCTTTTTAACTATTTTGATCTGAGCGTCACTGATGAGTCTTATGTAGACGAAACGCGCGTCTGGCGTATAAAATTATAATCCTGGTACTTTTGATAACTATTTACACCACTGGGTCGATGCCACTGCTGGTGGACGTTTCGTCCCCGAGGGTATCACCAGCCCAGTAGTCAGCACTTCGGTGTTGACATGAATATCAATTATATGGTCATTTTTATAAATTTTCTGTTTACAAATCTTTGAATTTTTCGAAAAACTAAGGATTTTCTTACCCCAGGAGTAGATTACCTTAGCCGTATTTGGCACAACTTTTTGGAATTTTGAATCCTCAATGCACTTCAACTTTGTATTTATTTGGCTTTTTAACTATTTTGATCTGAGCGTCACTGATGAGTCTTATGTAGACGAAACGCGCGTCTGGCGTATAAAATTATAATCCTGGTACTTTTGATAACTATTTACACCACTGGGTCGATGCCACTGCTGGTGGACGTTTCGTCCCCGAGGGTATCACCAGCCCAGTAGTCAGCACTTCGGTGTTGACATGAATATCAATTATATGGTCATTTTTATAAATTTTCTGTTTACAAATCTTTGAATTTTTCGAAAAACTAAGGATTTTCTTACCCCAGGAGTAGATTACCTTAGCCGTATTTGGCACAACTTTTTGGAATTTTGAATCCTCAATGCTCTTCAACTTTGTATTTATTTGGCTTTTTAACTATTTTGATCTGAGCGTCACTGATGAGTCTTATGTAGACGAAACGCGCGTCTGGCGTATAAAATTATAATCCTGGTACTTTTGATAACTATTTACACCACTGGGTCGATGCCACTGCTGGTGGACGTTTCGTCCCCGAGGGTATCACCAGCCCAGTAGTCAGCACTTCGGTGTTGACATGAATATCAATTATATGGTCATTTTTATAAATTTTCTGTTTACAAAACTTTGAATTTTTCGAAAAACTAAGGATTTTCTTACCCCAGGAGTAGATTACCTTAGCCGTATTTGGCTCAACTTTTTGGAATTTTGAATCCTCAATGCTCTTCAACTTTGTTTTTATTTGGCTTTTTAACTATTTTGATCTGAGCGTCACTGATGAGTCTTATGTAGACGAAACGCGCGTCTGGCGTATAAAATTATAATCCTGGTACTTTTGATAACTATTTACACCACTGGGTCGATGCCACTGCTGGTGGACGTTTCGTCCCCGAGGGTATCACCAGCCCAGTAGTCAGCACTTCGGTGTTGACATGAATATCAATTATATGGTCATTTTTATAAATTTTCTGTTTACAAAACTTTGAATTTTTCGAAAAACTAAGGATTTTCTTACCCCAGGAGTAGATTACCTTAGCCGTATTTGGCACAACTTTTTGGAATTTTGAATCCTCAATGCTCTTCAACTTTGTATTTATTTGGCTTTTTAACTATTTTGATCTGAGCGTCACTGATGAGTCTTATGTAGACGAAACGCGCGTCTGGCGTATAAAATTATAATCCTGGTACTTTTGATAACTATTTACACCACTGGGTCGATGCCACTGCTGGTGGACGTTTCGTCCCCGAGGGTATCACCAGCCCAGTAGTCAGCACTTCGGTGTTGACATGAATATCAATTATATGGTCATTTTTATAAATTTTCTGTTTACAAATCTTTGAATTTTTCGAAAAACTAAGGATTTTCTTACCCCAGGAGTAGATTACCTTAGCCGTATTTGGCACAACTTTTTGGAATTTTGAATCCTCAATGCACTTCAACTTTGTATTTATTTGGCTTTTTAACTATTTTGATCTGAGCGTCACTGATGAGTCTTATGTAGACGAAACGCGCGTCTGGCGTATAAAATTATAATCCTGGTACTTTTGATAACTATTTACACCACTGGGTCGATGCCACTGCTGGTGGACGTTTCGTCCCCGAGGGTATCACCAGCCCAGTAGTCAGCACTTCGGTGTTGACATGAATATCAATTATATGGTCATTTTTATAAATTTTCTGTTTACAAAACTTTGAATTTTTCGAAAAACTAAGGATTTTCTTACCCCAGGAGTAGATTACCTTAGCCGTATTTGGCACAACTTTTTGGAATTTTGAATCCTCAATGCTCTTCAACTTTGTATTTATTTGGCTTTTTAACTATTTTGATCTGAGCGTCACTGATGAGTCTTATGTAGACGAAACGCGCGTCTGGCGTATAAAATTATAATCCTGGTACTTTTGATAACTATTTACACCACTGGGTCGATGCCACTGCTGGTGGACGTTTCGTCCCCGAGGGTATCACCAGCCCAGTAGTCAGCACTTCGGTGTTGACATGAATATCAATTATATGGTCATTTTTATAAATTTTCTGTTTACAAAACTTTGAATTTTTCGAAAAACTATGGATTTTCTTACCCCAGGAGTAGATTACCTTAGCCGTATTTGGCACAACTTTTTGGAATTTTGAATCCTCAATGCTCTTCAACTTTGTTTTTATTTGGCTTTTTAACTGTTTTGATCTGAGCGTCACTGATGAGTCTTATGTAGACGAAACGCGCGTCTGGCGTATAAAATTATAATCCTGGTACTTTTGATAACTATTTACACCACTGGGTCGATGCCACTGCTGGTGGACGTTTCGTCCCCGAGGGTATCACCAGCCCAGTAGTCAGCACTTCGGTGTTGACATGAATATCAATTATATGGATCAATTATATGGTCATTTTTATAAATTTTCTGTTTACAAAACTTTGAATTTTTCGAAAAACTAAGGATTTTCTTACCCCAGGAGTAGATTACCTTAGCCGTATTTGGCACAACTTTTTGGAATTTTGAATCCTCAATGCTCTTCAACTTTGTATTTATTTGGCTTTTTAACTATTTTGATCTGAGCGTCACTGATGAGTCTTATGTAGACGAAACGCGCGTCTGGCGTATAAAATTATAATCCTGGTACTTTTGATAACTATATAATCTGACTACAGAATAATCTTCAAAACAATTATATTAAATCTTCTTCCTTATTCCTAAATATATTTTGGCCCATATTTAAGAGACAACAACGAGCAGGTACACGAGTCCGATTCAAGGAGGACAAGCTTTATGTCGACGGACGAAGGATATTTCCACAAGATGTAGCATATAAAAACAAACGTCAAAACCATTCGGCCCTAAAAAAACCAGACTAATATAAATGATCAGCAAGACCCCCCCCCCCCTCCTTTCTGCTTAAACACGTTGGGCCTTCTTCTGGTGTTAATCAGCAACTAATTGTAAAGAATGGATAGGACAGGCTTACAAGAGGACAGTCATCTCAGATTAAGTTATCTTTTCTAAATGTATTTGGACATTAAAACAAGCTTAATTACAATGAATTTCATTAAATCTTATGATATTTTTGTGTTCTGTGAATCAAACACAAACTGATGATTAAGCCGAATGGGAGATTTGAAATAACAAAAAAGAAGTTACTAGAACAAGGACAGAACGCACTTTATGCTCTATATAAAAAGATTAGGAATAAATCTCTTTGGGTCTTTAATTGATCCTATACTTTTAAAGGGAGCGAAATTTGGGGATATGAAAAATTAGACATATTAGAAACAGTGCACTGGCAATTTTTAAAGCAGGTGCTCTCTGTCCGAAGATCAACGTCAAACTTCATGGAGTACGGCGAAACAGGTAGATATCCACTAGACATACATGTAAAACAACGTATACTAATTTTTTGGGTAAAACTACTTTCGAATGATTCTAAACTGTCTAGTAGTATGTATAAGTTACTGTATGGAATGAATTGTTCAGGAAATATGCAATCAAAATGGTTATTACATGTGAAATCTATATTGAATGATGTTGGCTTATCGTTTGTATTTGATAGCCAAGAAATTGCTAGTAAAAATAGTATAAAATACTATTTTAAACAAATCTTACAAGACCAATGTGTACAAAAATGGCACAGCATGGTCGAAAGTGCCTCGAGAGGGGAACTTTATTTATCTTTAAAAGGGGATTTATATCTTGCAGGCTACTATGTGAAATTAAATAAACAACGCAAAGTACACTTGAGTAATCTGCAATGTTCAAATTTGAAATTCCCTATAGAAGCCGGTAGATGGTTAAATATTTCTCGCGAGGACAGAATATGCTCATTATTTGTCATGTAGCATATTAATCTATTGCAAAAAAAAATCATAATTTCTGATAAAATTTGTAGATTTAGCTAACAAAGTCCTTATATTTGTATATAGTAACATTCCTTTACAGTGGAAAATTGATTAAACAAGGAATTACCTACAATTACAATTTGCTTGCCAGTCCCTCTCTGTGATCACAAATAGATAATTCTGGCTCATTTCCCAATCATTCTCACTTGAAGGGAAGATGTTTAATGTAATCATCATTCATAGTCTATTTCAAAAATGACAAACAGTTCTTTATATTGGTATGTAAAAATTTTAAACGTTTCAAATTTATGAAATTATATTCGTACATCAATTGTTTTGATACATCAATAACAAAAACTGAAATATATTGCATTGATTCATTTTGTAATTATTCAAAATTATATCAGAAACCTAAACATAATTATAAAAAAATGAACCTGTTAAGGGGAGACAATACTCGTATTACTTTTTCGAATTGGCACATAATACCACGGAATGTCACTCTTTCATACAAATGGCACATCCATATAATTAATTAACTGCGCAATCGTGCTCCATCTTCAATGATGATTCTGAATTATAAATATAACCAAAAGTTGTTAATCTATAGATAGTGAAGACTAATGAAAGCTCACCCACTGTAAAAGTATTTCTTTGCACTTTTTCAAAACTTCCTCAGAAAAATTCTCGAGCCACTTGACTTTCATAGCTCAAAATTAACGTTTTTACAGAATATTTGAATAAAGTAGTTACAGATTATTCGCTTCTCAAAGTGTAAGACGCAATAAAAATCGTATGCTTGCACAATCTTACCGAAATACGGATTTAATTAAGTCCTGAACATTTTGACATTTCTTCGTATATTTTTATCGAAAACCGGTTTTAAACAAATCACAAGTACGTGTTAAGATCCGACTAAATACCTATTTTCCGATATGGTCAGGTAAAATTGCTATGTCATGGGGGTTAAAGGAAATGAATTTCATGATCTGCTAGTATGTTGTAACCCTAATATTGAAAGAAATAGAAAAATACATACATATATATATATATATATATATATAAAACGTCTGAATAATAGTCAACGATTTTTCCCACGAGGGCGCTGGATCGTTACAAGTAACGATACATGTACACAATAAAATAAATTATATAAACGCCTAAAAAGTGTACATAACAACACCAATAACACAAAAAGGAACTATAAATGTTATTATTTATAAATATTTCGGATAACAGATATCCTTCGTCAGTCAGATTCTGATGTTAAATGAATCATCTTTAAGTCTTCTTAGATTAAACTTTTACTAAATCTTGAAATTTATACAATAAAAAAGGCAAACCGAACATCAGTTAAGACGCTTGCATCATTGCAAAAATATGTTGAATATGAAATAGGTTATATGACTATTTACATCAGAGAGTTCAAATAAATGTTTTAAATAAAAATAATAATGTGCGATATGAACTAGCACATTTCTAAAGCTTTAACAGTGTCGATAAATATGATGTTACAAGAAAGATTGCGTTAATAAGAATTCCAAATAAACAGCATTGAACGGTCTTATTTCTAAATAAACAGCACTGAACGGTCTAAATTTCTAAATATTTCAGATTTAACAACTGTAGTGTAATTACATTAGAGTCTGCGATGTTTAAATCAAACGGCCGTTTAAAAAAAATAACAAATTTTGACTAAAGTAAAATAGTTGGACGTGGCTTGGTACTTGGTACATCCCTCAAAAAATTAAGCAATTAGATTGTTATATTCAACAGATATATTTTAGAAATGAGTAAGGATAGAAATAAAAACGGGGACTGTAATAATAAGTAATATAACCCAGATGTGAAGCACTGCATATTGGCGAATTACATCTTTTCATTTATCCCATTTGGTGCCAAAGTTGTTAATTTTCTTATCCAAAATCTTTCCCGAGTAAGTCTATCCTCCCTAGACCAAGCAGAGTTGTGGTCAATGATAGTAATGGTCAGTCGATTGAGATCTGCCTTAGTGTGGCCAGGGGATCTCAAATGACGACTAAGAGGGAGGTCTGGCTTGCATTGGTAGTCGCTACGATGGCTTGCATTGGTAGTCGCTACGATGACCGTCGTTTCACAAACGAATGAACGGTCATCGTAGCGACTACCAATGCAAGCCAGACCTCCCTCTTAGTCGTCATTTGAGATCCCCTGGCCACACTAAGGCAGATCTCAATCGACTGACCATTACTATCATTGACCACAACTCTGCTTGGTCTAGGGAGGATAGACTTACTCGGGAAAGATTTTGGATAAGAAAATTAACAACTTTGGCACCAAATGGGATAAATGAAAAGATGTAATTCGCCAATATGCAGTGCTTCACATCTGGGTTATATTACTTATTATTACAGTCCCCGTTTTTATTTCTATCCTTACTCATTTCTAAAATATATCTGTTGAATATAACAATCTAATTGCTTAATTTTTTGAGGGATGTACCAAGTACCAAGCCACGTCCAACTATTTTACTTTAGTCAAAATTTGTTATTTTTTTTAAACGGCCGTTTGATTTAAACATCGCAGACTCTAATGTAATTACACTACAGTTGTTAAATCTGAAATATTTAGAAATTTAGACCGTTCAGTGCTGTTTATTTAGAAATAAGACCGTTCAATGCTGTTTATTTGGAATTCTTATTAACGCAATCTTTCTTGTAACATCATATTTATCGACACTGTTAAAGCTTTAGAAATGTGCTAGTTCATATCGCACATTATTATTTTTATTTAAAACATTTATTTGAACTCTCTGATGTAAATAGTCATATAACCTATTTCATATTCAACATATTTTTGCAATGATGCAAGCGTCTTAACTGATGTTCGGTTTGCCTTTTTTATTGTATAAATTTCAAGATTTAGTAAAAGTTTAATCTAAGAAGACTTAAAGATGATTCATTTAACATCAGAATCTGACTGACGAAGGATATCTGTTATCCGAAATATTTATAAATAATTACATTTATAGTTCCTTTTTGTGTTATTGGTGTTGTTATGTACACTTTTTAGGCGTTTATATATATATATATATACTTTTGAAATAGGCTAGATACTATCAATCTTTAGTATAGTGTATGGAAGCAATACATGTATATGCAGTTGGGGATATGAAGATTCATTTCGGCAGAGGATGATGATTAATTCGATTAAATGGTACATGATTACTTAAATTAACTATACGTGTATCATTTATATATATATCGGATATGTTCCTTACGCCGTAACTACAATTCCCTTCCCTTTCATGAATATGACCTATCGAATAAGACTATTTACCGGATTTGTTATCACATAAGCAACACGACGAGTGCTTTCATGAATGTGACCTATCGAATAAGACTATTTACCGGATTTGTTATCACATAAGCAACACGACGAGTGCCACATGTTGAGCAGGATCTGCTTACTCTTCCGGAGCACCTGAGATCACCCCCAGTTTTTTGTGGGGTTCGTGTTGTTTTTTCTTTTGTTTTCTATGTTGTGTCATGTGTACTATTATTTGTCGTTTGTCTTTTTCATTTTTAGCCATGGCGTTGTCAGTTTGTTTTAGATTTATGAGTTTGACTGTCCCTTTGGTATCTTTTGTCCCTCTTTTATAATTTATAAACAAATAATTTAAAAATTGTATGTTTTCAAATATTTTAAGGTTCATCATAACAGATGGACAAAAATGGCCGTATTTTCACCTCAAAAACTACTCTGTGTACATACTTACCTGTGCTGTTTGGAAAGTTTTAATGCCAAGCATCCACTAGATATATAAAAGTTAAATGCATTTTGTGTTTAAGAAAGATAAAATCTTTCTTGGTTTTTGATGGGCATTTTTTCACCTTTCTTCAGAAGGTGCAAAAATAAACAAACACCTGAATTACTTTGATACTGTCCACTCACTGACTCAGATAAACTCTTTACTCCTATAGTTGTGAAGATACTAAACTGGTCCGCCGTTCCATCTATACAGATATTTCTATGTATTATAGCTTTGCACTGAAGGTCAGTGTAGCGATAAGTGAACACAACAGGGGTCCAGTTTATGAAGATACCTGGTGTACATGTCAATGAAAACAATACAAACCGGTTTTTTACCTGAGGGAGCATCTCATAGTTGTACCACAACTTAGTCAACTTTCACCGGTGCTTTGCTTTTGCGCCAAAAAAATCTTTCATTTGCGCCACAAACAATATTTCATTTGCGCCAAAATAAAACCTTTCAATTGCGCCAATATTACAGGTAAATACTTTTTGCATAAAGGAAAAAAATGACCATCAAAATCCAAAAGAGATTTTATCTTTCTGAAACACAAAATGCATTTAACTTTATTATATCTAATGGATGCTAGGCATTAAAACTTTTCCAACTTTACAGGTAAGTCTGTACTCAGAGTAATTTTTGGCATGCAAATACAGCCATATTTGTCCTTTTGATATGATGAACCTTAAATATAGTTGTGAAAATAAAGAAAATTCTTGCTTCAATAGAGCAGAAAATAAATAACATGTCATCTTAGTTTACAAAAAATAAATAACCGATCCAAAAAAAAATCCTCCTCATATAGGCGAATTATTGTAATATAAAAGTGCTCAATAATGTCGCATTGCTTCTACAAAAAATCATGAAGTATTTTTGATAAAAGAAACTGTTAAGTTCAACTTCTTACCTAATTTTAGTTGTGTGTTATAATCCAATTAATCATATGATATATATATATGTCACGATATGTGTGTATTTGTTTGGATCGTTTAAACCACGTGCCAAACAACCGACGTATGTTACGGTGTGTGTGATGGCTTATATTATATGAAATTGACTTGTATATACATATGTTTATTTCAATTTTGTTCTATTATCACTACCACTTCTGTCAAGCTGTATATTATGTGTATCTGCCTCTTGTGTCAGAGTGTACAATAAAATCTTGTAAATCTTGTACACGCTGTAATGAGAATCAGCTAATTGTGAAACGTTGCATTATTAGTGAAAGTGACAAGTTATATATTAATTCTTTCATATATACATAAATGTATGGTATATAGAAATGAGATTATAGCATATTTCAGTATGCTGTAATTATTATCATGTACTGAAATATTAGTCTTTGCCGATTATTGTAGATTTTTTAAGATGTTTTATTTTCGTGTTACATGATTTAATTATTTTCTTAAATATATCAAAATCATATTGAAATTGTTATTTTTAATAAAATTGAGAATGGAAATGGGGAATGTGTCCGGCAAAGAGACAACAACCAGACCAAAGAGCAGACAACAGCCGAAGGCCATGCACCAATGGGTCTTCAATGCAGCGAGAAACTCCCGAACCCGTAGGCGTGCTTCAACTGGCCCCTTAACATTGTAGTATTATGTTTTTGTCTAAAAGAAATTTTCTACACGTTGACAAAATTAAATACAAAATGTAGCAATGGTTCAGAAGTTTCCCCACAGGCACTTCTCTCAGATAAAAAAAAAAATCCTATATACCTTAACATTATGTATAATATATAGGAATATTTTTCTGAGACAAGTGCTAGTCCAAATAAATATGACGTCTTGGAAGGCTATCTAAATTTTTTGCTTTGACGCCTCCTGCGAGTAAGACAAGTGCCTGTGTTTTTCTCCTATAAAATAACTTGAATTCTGGCCCATGCAATTTATTGAAAAATGATCTCGCTCATCCAAATATTTACACAAAAAGTGCTTGCCTAGCTGCGGGACCGTACCTATGGTCCGCCAATAGTAAAAAATAACATAAGGACCTAGAGCTACCGTACGGCTCCGCAGCTAGCTCTAGTGCTTACCCGGCCCTATTTTGCACGGGCCCATCTATCTGATAAACATTGAACGGTCCCCAACAATGATGTATCTTTACCATGTTTACCCGGAATTTGTGTCTTTCCATTTGGTCGACTAAAATGTTACAAATTTATCACATATATGAACTTGTAATGAAAAATTAAACTGATGAAAAATGCATTGACTTACCTCTTAAGCGACAATTTCAAATCTGAATTAAATTAATGTTAAGTATATAATGGTGCAGATTCGGTGCTTGTTTTCATGTTGCGCTGATATAAACTATTGTCGAATGGTAAACGGTATCAGAACATGCAGTAAAGTAATAAAAAAACACACTGATAGATGTAACAGATGTGTCACACATAAACAAATGATAAAGTGTGTACAACACAGTAATGTATTGCACTACATAATCTTGATAGTGATAGAAGTATATGAAAGTTACATATGTAAACGCATAGGAATTATGACATCTTCAAAGATTCTTGAAAGACTATTTATAATATATATTTTTTTCTTTAATTGACGCCTAACGCAGGAAGGCATCAAAGCAAAATTTAAAATAGCCTTCCAAAATGTCATAATTATAAGGACTATAAAGGCAGCGATATGAATTATTGGATTATAAGAATATTCACATTAAAGACAGCAAAACGTTTAGACAAGTAACCAAAAATGGTGAAGTTTCACTCCATGAACTTCAAATGTGTTTTTTTCCAGACCATTTAAATGTATTGTAGGTACCTTAAAAAAGGTTCTACGGTGCTTCAAAAAATGTGATGATTGTCTGGTGCGTTTGCGTCTCAATGCGAACTGCCCCATGTTATAATATTGAAGAAATATGGTATATATATATGTATTCATGATTGCCAATAAGACAACTTTTCACCAAAAATCAAATGTAGTGGGTGTAAGAAGTTATAGGCAACCGTACGGGGTCTTCAACGATGAGAAACAGTAAGAGAATTGTAACTTAATAACTTTACCATTTTTCCAGTCACATTGGAGTAAAAACCGGGTGTAAAAATCTAAATATGACAAACGAAATTAATTCTTCCAACTCTTTTTAAAGCATTGCATGCAGTTGCATCTCAATAAAAACAAAGCTTTAATTTTGTGTCATTTTATGTCAGTAACATGCGGAAATGTCAAAAACAATATATATATTATATAGGTGGGTACGTAGTACATAATGCTCTTTTAGGTCTGGCGTCAAACGGTCATTTCAACTACCGTTAGCATCTAATTGGTTAAAATTTTACCGTGATTAGTCAAAATATCCTTATCGTGATTCGTCAGATGTCTCAAATAATTATCGTTACCGTCATTTTCTTAGGGAAAAAATAACATGATTCGTCAAGATCAGTCGATGAAGACAGTGTACATTTTGATATCGTCTTACACCAAAAATTACTGTTAACGTCATTTGGCAAGAATTTTTAACATTATTCGACATTAAGGTACCCCTATTACGACCCTCACATATAGCAGCTTAATTACCAATGATGTGACGAATCCGATGACTAAGTCTTGATAAATTAGAAAAAGTTAATATCAGCTATTTAATTTAAAGAACGTCCATTATAAATTATTTCGAGTGTTTTACATTGTACTTTGAAGTTTACAAAAAAAGTTAAGACATATAAATGAAGAAGTATCTATGTGTCTAAATTACACGGATGCCCAACTCGCAGTTATCATTTTCTACGTTCAGTTAAGGGGATGAACATTTGATATTCTGGGGGGGGGGGGGGGGGCAGTAGGATTTTGAAAATAAATAACTCAGCCTTGATAATCACAAAAATAAATGGTTTGTTCTGTGGTAGTTTGAAAATGAATTACCTGACTTGCAATGCATTGAAAATACATAACTCAGCAGGTCTATAGCTTATTGAGCCTTCAGCGGTTCCAAAACCCTTCAAAAAAATGTTTGACAATACTTTGGAAGGAGGCTAGGTAAAACCAAACTAAATTAACTTTAATACTATACATTATGTATGCAATACAATATTGGGAATATAAATGATTCATTTCGTTCAGAAAATTATAAAATAATAATCTAATTATACCAATTGTCTCTTATAATATACGTATTACTATGTATTTGTGTTTCGTTTGTCCTGTCTCGCTATGTATTATCTTAAAATATTTGTATATATTGTCCTCTTGTACACAAGTATGTGTCTGAGATAATGAATGAAATCTTGAATCTTAAAATTTCTAAAGGGGATAATGATCTACTAGTATTCTGATTAAATGGTACACAATGACTTGACTATACATGTATTAATGGTTTACCTTTTTTTAAATGGTTATTTGGATGGAGAGTTGTCTCATTGGCACTCCACCATGTCTTCCTATATCTAATTATTCATAATTAACAAATATTTAAAAAATTGTATGTTGAATATCATACATATAGTGGTAAAAAATGAATAATCAGTCCCTTGCTTTAATAAAAATGAAAAATAGTGCTTCAATAGTGCAGAAAATGAATAGTCTGTCCTCTCAGTTCCTGCATGAAGTCAACCTCATAATAAAAAAAAAAAAAAAAAAGTCGGCAAGTAGAGGGGCCCAGTTTGTTCCCATTGGAAGGCCGACAGTCTGTTGAAAAACACGTCCTCTGAACGTAACAAATATGTTGTCAATCAAAAATTCAAGCATCTTGATAATATCAGTTTCAGAGAATTTTTTGTTTGAATCAGAGTGATCCTTTACAAAGTAGGATTTATTCCTCCCTAAGACAAGATACTTATATCTACGTTGGCCATTCTTTTTTTATGAAGCAAAACAATACCAACTCTTTCAATTTGTATTTTAGTTTGGAATGTGTAATCCGTGTGTAAAGAGTAGAAAAGTCAAATGTTTTAATTCTGTTACAAGATGAAAGAGAGTTAGATTACATATGTACTCTAAAAGATCTTTGGAATTTTTAAGTATCTACACACGAAGAGAAAACGTGCAATAAAATTATACAAATAGC
This sequence comes from Mytilus trossulus, assembly GCF_036588685.1. Taxonomy (NCBI): domain Eukaryota; kingdom Metazoa; phylum Mollusca; class Bivalvia; order Mytilida; family Mytilidae; genus Mytilus; species Mytilus trossulus. The sequence goes on along the minus strand of NC_086382.1, from coordinate 33,023,597 downwards.
ATGTTAAAGACGAAAACAAAACGTTCGCTATCATATTGCTTATTGCTTTACAATAAGAGCATCAAATGATGAAATGGTACATAAAACCTTAAATAGCTAATGTTGGGAGAGAACAAAAATCCTACATTATAGAAACACAAAGATATTCTAAATCTGTGAAAATGGCGTAATCTAAACACTGATGTGCATCAGTCCTCAACCTGCATAAAATATAGAAATAAACTATTCATTCGATCGTTACACGAAATCTCTACACGTACTTCACCAAACGGCAAACCCAAAACAAGACTTAAAATTCTAACAACCGAAATTGAATTCAAACAATGAGTCTGTCTATGTCAATCTCTAACACATTCCCCATGTTAATAATCCCACAATTACATTTCGATTGGTCAACAAATTAACCGTATTTTACGAAAAAAATGTTTGAAAGTGCATTCACCTGCACAATCGTAATAAAGTACACTGTATCATAAATATATGCAAATCTGACTTTTGAAATATTCCAAAATCAATAAATATCATGTAAATAAGTAAACACATGTTACCATGCTTTACGTGGATATAAATATGTTAATAATGTTATTTACAAAAAAAAACATTCTGAATGAAATAAGAAACCTATCCATATGGTAACGAATTGAACTTTTACCAGAATAAAATTAACAAAAAGTAAGTGCAACCTTTTTAATATATTAACACTAGGATTGTTTTTAAACTGGGTTTTTGGTATTACTTCCTTTAGAGTACACGTGCCAATGCAAATTTACAAATGTTTCCACTGTGTTAAACAATAATAAATTATTGAGATTAGAATTTTGATGAAGAAACCGGCAAAATCAAAGTATATGTATCTGTTAATTAATTAATTAGAATACGTTATTATTCATTTAGATAAATCTTTACATAACTTTATTGTCCTATAAGGTCTTGCATTTTAATCTAAAAAGTACAACTTTTTGACCATGTTAACCTTCTGATTTATTTCTTCCTTCGTTATGAAAATACATATTTAAGTATGATTTTGACTAAGCATTGAAACGTAGGACTGTTAATTATTTATATGCGCATTGGTGTATTTGTTTCTATAACTTTTGTATACATGCGTAATTATAATTGTTTTAAGGTGGTATGGGTGTCTTTCGTCATCTTGGATTGTAAAAAAAACAGAGAATCTAAGGTCCATATTTTCTATCAAGTTAGCAAAATTTGATGCAGGAATGCAGATATTAAATGTGAATTTTCATTTAAAAGAACCAATTTATAAGAATATAACTTAGAAATATTAATTCTTTTACAAGTGAAGATTATTTTTGGTTGTTTTTGTATATTTTCAAATTGACATTTTAAGGGGAGGTAACTCTAAAACAGTGCATTTTCTGAAGGACTCTACATGAAATTTTCATATTTTGTCTTTTAGCCGGAAAAAAACGTACGGTAAACCTATCTTTTCTTTTGATATTCTCAAAGCATTGTCTGAAAGCAATCTTTTCCTAATTTATTTTACAATTCTATCATTTTGTTTAGTTTCTATTCACAAAATGTTGTTTTTTTCCTGTATAATCCATACAAAATTTGTCATTTTGTCACAACCTGTAGCTTGAGAAAATGCACGGTGACCTATCATTTTTATAATATTTTCGAACATGTATCAATAGATACTACATTTTGACAAAGTATGAACAAATTCTATCATTTTTATTTTAGACTCCCATCGTGACCACCTTAATGTTGTCGATGTCTGTCTTTATTTAAGAATTGAATGCTTCTTTTTGTAACCTCATTGGGGTGTAAAAGCGTTGACCGAAGTACATTTTGTATATAATACTTATAATTAAAATTAGCTAGGATCATGAAAACACGATTTAATCAAGTTTTTATTTAATTTACTTGTGCACTTTATTGTGGGACCTCGTGTCATCATGAATGAATGATAAATGTTATTGTGTAATGAAGTTGATTAAGGAATAACGCGAGATTGCAGTTTAGCCAATCAGAATTAAGTATTATAATGAAACATACATCTACTGTAATTATTACTTAAAGTATATTTTGGAGAGGACCATGTAAGTTCTGCGTCTGATCTTTTTTATTATACATGTATATGTAAAAGCAAATAAAATAAGTCAAAATGGAAGAGGGGCAAACTTTACCAGAGGGACAGTCAAGCTCATACATCGAAAATAAACTGACAACACCATGGCTAAAAAAAAAACACAAACTGAACGGCAAGTAATAGTACACAAGACACAACATAGAAAGCTAAGGAGTAGGCAACACGAACCCAACCAAAATCTGGAGTTGATCTCAGATGCTCCGGAAGGGTAAGCATGAATGTATATCTATATATTCTAGACTGTAAAGAATTATTTAGAAAAAGGAAATTACTTTTGTCTTGAACGAATCGATTTGAATTTGAACATGTTCAAGTCGTTCAGATTAATAAAAATAACAAAAAAGTAGATACTCTAAATTTCATTGACAAAAGTCCACCTGATAAAGTACTAAATAAATTTAATAAGTTAACTTTAGGAGTAAAAAAATGCTCTTGCAATATAGCTGCTCGATCTGAATTAGGCAGCTACCCTATTGATTGCTTTATAAAAAGACAAACTCTTCTTTTTCATGATAGACTATTAAGGGAAGAAACTAGCCCCTTACTAAAAGAGACACTAAATTTGGCAAAAACTTTACATAATGCAGGTATTTATTCTTGGTACTCCTATGTAAATCATGTCAGAAGTCAAAATGATTTAGAAATTGTTAACCAAAATAAGGATAAAAATAATAGGCTAATATACAAACAAAATCTAGAAAACTCCTATGAAAATTTATATAATGATAAAATATTAAATTTACAAGAGAATAGCAAACTCCAACTTTTTAAAAAAATAAAGAAAAGCTATAACTTTGAACCATACCTACTTTCTCAAAACTTTGAATATAGATAACTAATTTCTAAATTTCGAATAAGTGACCACTGCTTATTAATAGAAACTGGAAGATACAGGAAAATTCCCAGAGATTTAAGACTATGTACACATTGTGATGTACTAGATGATGAGTTTCATTTCTTTTTTAAATGTAAAATAAATGAACAATTAAGATAAGAATTTTTAAATGAAAATAAATATAATAACTTAAATAACTTAAATGATATAGATAAATTAAAACATATTCTCAATCCTGAAACAAAACAGGACACTTGCAAATTAGGCTCCTTTTTTTTGCCGTTTATTGTACATAACAGTTCTACCCGAAAGCAAAGGAATAACTCATCAATTTTACTTCTATTTAACTAAAACAACTATTTGTTTTAATTTTTGAAAAAAATGTTTATGTACAATAAACGGCAAAAAAATGTTTTATACAGATCATTAATCAATATGTTAAACCTTTGTGTAGCTCAAGCTACAAAGATATTTTTTGTCATGCATCCGATTTCACCTTGATAGATGCACACGCCCGATGAAGCTAATTTGTTTAGCGAAATATTGCGTGAATAATATATAAAATATAACACCTAATTTTATAACACTTATAAGTGTGTTAAAGTTACATTCTTACATTCTTAGACACTTATATAATTCAATTTAGTAACTGCATCAGTTTATTTACAAACTGATCCACACCTATATAGATTGAATGTTGATTGTTGCTATTTTTAGACACTATATATTGATTTAAAAAAAAAAGACAAATTATAGTTCAAAGTGTGTCCATTGTTTATTTTCATTGTTTTATGTAAACTGTATATTATGTATAATGTTTTAAGCCATTGGTCCATATGGGCGTAAAGTGCTTTTCAAATAAAGTTTTTAAAGTTAAAAAAAAAAATTAATAATCACAAGGGAACGACAATTTAACTTCAAGAAGTCATGTTTTTTTCCAAAAAATAAATAGTATTCTGATCCCTAATTTGATGAAAACAAATAATCAAGTCAAGCAGATGCGCGAAAAAAATATGACTCAGACAAAAACGTACTCCCCTACTTTTTAAAGTTAAAAAGTTAAATTGTTGCTCCATAAGTCGTATACAAAAAAGTTATGTGATAATTAACAAACATCATTTAAAGTGCAATTTGTTTGAACATACGGGACACTGGGCTAGAATGTTATTTGTCGGATTGCAGTTCTGCATCAATGAAAAGCTACATTGTTATTTGTTTGATTGCAGTTCTGCACCAATGAAAAATGGAACAAAACAGTCCTCAAAGTCAAGGTCATTAACGAGGTTAACATGTAAACGTGCTATTCGTAAACTAGCTAGCAGTAAGTATTATGAGTTTACATCATATGTTTGACAGGAGACCGTATTAAATGGCGGGAAATTTGAAAAAAGAGCGATATTTCAAATTTGATGCCATGCAATAGGGCCGGTCCACCTGGGGACATTTTATCTAAAATGAAAGGAAACTCCGTTTCTATACTATCTTTTTGTTTTAACTGATATGTTTTATCAAATTGTATCTATAACAACGAAAAAATTATTAAAGCGGAAGTTATCAAATACTAGACAAAATTATCGGAATCGAATACCTACTGGGATTCATTGCCTGAACAATTAATTATCTGTGTTCAGACTTTTATATTTGATCATAGTTCATCCCGTCATCATTGCGCTCAAGCCTGACTCGTTTCGTACCGTTAAACCAGCATTCACCGCCGAATTAAAAAGTTTGGATAGCCAAAGCCGGATCAGGGATTTAAAATTGAGAATGGAAATGGGGAATGTATCAAAGAGACAACAACCCGACCATAGAAAAAAACAACAGCGGAAGGTCACCAACAGGTCTTAGGTCTCAATGTAACGAGAAATTCCCGCACCCGGAGGTGCCCTTCAGCTGGCCCCTAAACAAATAATACAAGTTCAGTGATAATGAACGCCATACTAATTTCCAAATTGTACACAAGAAACTAAAATTAAAATAATACAAGACTAACAAAGACCAGAGAAATTTGTATAGCAGGAAACAATCATCTCCTCATATTAAGTGCACTATATATATAACTTGCATTTTACATTGTGTTTGAATTGTTGCAAGATCTTATAATAGTTTGTCCAGATTATGTTTCTCTCAATTTACTTAAATTGATTATTGGAAATCCCTTCGCTCGCATATATGCATCAGTTACTGCAGTATCAACAACATAAGACCATTACCTTATTACATAAATCAATGACTTAACTTATTTCAATATGATTAAGTAATCCTTGTCTAGTTGTCGCAAATGCTTACAATTAGTCAGCTTGTTGTAAATGCGGGTCTTCATCAACCACCATTGTTATCCGACCATTTTCGTCAGAGTTTAGAAACCTCGGTGGCTGAGTGGTCGAAGAAGTTACTACTGTAATCACTAGCCAGTCAACACTGAGGTTCTGAGTTCGAACCCCGCTGGTGCGGGTGCACTCGACTCCCAATTTTCCTAACGAAGCTCGGTGGTTTTCTCCGGGCATTCCGGCTTCCTCCACCAATAAAAACTGAACGCCAAGAAATAGCCTAAATGTGGTGCTTTAAAGTGGCGTTAAAACACCAAAAATCAATCAATCAATAATCCAAGTTAATTTCTGAATTAATGTTTTATTACCTAAATTCATGGAACAAGCGTATTTGTTGCGTCTTTTATTATCATAATTAGTTAAAGAGTTAAAGTAACTAAACAATAATTGGTTTGTTTTCACATTTCAGGATTTGGTAGGTTATTGTGTGTAAGGGACCCTTCTTATTGTGGAGACGGATGGCAGTATGGAAATATAACTAAAACATGGATATGGATGGGTTGACAAACTTTAAACAAAATTCTGAAAAAAATCAAATGTAATGAAAAAGAAAAAAAATATTTATCATGCATAAATTGCATTTTTTCATGTAGCTAAAACATCAAAAGAAAACGTTAAAATGAATAAAAAAAATATCATTTAACATTATTTTAGTTAACACAAAAGGGGTGGGAATAATGAAATAAAAATAAAATATATATGGTTGTCTGAATGATTTTATTGTCTGTTGATTGTCATGCAGTGATATTGTTATTATTAGCGCCCAATACCTAATCCTTACATAAGGCAGTGGTCACGGTAAAAAAGGTGAAATGACGGACAATCTTGTCTTCATGAATCCGTCGACGAGCGCTTAACAGATTCTTATACTTAAAAATGATGTTTATAGTAGACTCGGACCAAAGGAAAAACTCGAAAACTTGCATAGGCGGATTTAAAGTCGGGCCTGGGGTGTCCGCCCCACCCGACTTTTTGTGGAAAAAAATATGGTTGATTATAACAGGAATCACTGAAGCATGACTGGTGTCCCCCTTATGGAAAGTTCTGGATCCGCTACTGACTTGGTTCGAATATATATTTTCAATTCGTTTTAGCTAACCTGCCTTTCTATAGACATAACAACTATGACGGACTAACAGAACTGTGACCCTTTACATAGATGTACCAGGTTTACTTTTTAAAAATGTCAGTCTGCATGGTAGATTAGGTCAGGTGATGGGTTGACGGTTCACAAACAGGTTTAATCCAGCCACAATATTTATTCTGGTCTGTCCCTAGCCCATTCGGCAATCCTCGGTAAAATCCGCTACTCTCCTTCTATCATGAGGGTACGGAATCGGTCACGTTGAGACGAATGGTACTTACTAAGTCATGATCTTATTATTTAGAGTATGGTTATTGTTGGATTCGTAGCAACAAACGGCTACCACAGAATTAAATAAAACACATACGAAACTGCTGCTCAAACGTGTTTAATACATGGAAGGTTCGCAAATGGTAAATTTAATAGAGTGTGTTTGCTTTTCGTCCAGTGGCAAATATTTCATCTATATTCTATTGGAAAATTAACCACTTTTATTTTTTATTGTTTAGTCTAATTCTCAGCCGTAACTCCCTGTTAAAGCCAAGTTCCTGACATACTCTGGTTCAATTTGTTTTCATCATTTTAAAGCAAAGTCAGTCAATTAGTATTACAAATCATGTATGCATATAGTTCAGAAGAGTTTAAAGTTATAATACCTTTTTTTATGCCCCCAATAAGTTTGGGGCATTTGTTTTTCTGTCTGCATCCGTTCGTCTGTCGCGCTTCAGGTTTTAAGTTTTTGGTCAAAGTAGTTTTTGATGAAATTGAAGTACAATCAATTTGAAACTTAGTACATATGTTCCCTGCGATAAAATCTTGTCAATGTAATGCCAAATTAAGGGTCAACTGAACTTACTAGAATGATAGTTCGTGTGCAGCATCTGTATACTATGGACACATTGTTGTGTTAAAAGTATAATAGTCACAGGTTTTAATACGTTTTACTTTATAAACCATGGCAGTTGGACTTTTGGGAGTACTACCAATTGGGGCATTTGTTAAGAGACAGATTTGCTTAAAAACCTTTTCTAAAAGAGGGGCGAAAGATACAAGAGGGACATTCAAACTCATACATGGAAAATAAACTGACAATGCCATGGCTAAAAAAGAAAAAGACATACCAACAATAGTATACAATACACAACTAGAAAACTAAAGACTAAGCAACACAAACCCCAACAAAAACTTCGAGTGGTCTTAACTGCTCCAGAAGGGTAAGCAGATCCTGCTCCTCATGTGTTATGGTTTCTAATTTGAAACATTCATAAATTTATAGGAACATGAAATTGCAAATTAGCAACATGACAGGTTGAATATAACAAGTGAAACTGCGAACTACTGCTCACTGATGATACCCCCGCCGCCAGTGGATAATATTACTGATGATAGTGTAAAAATATGCAAGTGTTCGGTAAACAGGAAGTTGTCGAGTGATGAATCTGAAAACGCATCACACGGTATAGCTGACTTAGATAAACCCTGAAACCAAATTTCAGAAATCCTTGTATTGTAGTTCCTGAGAAAAATGTGACGAAAATTTTCCACTTGGCTATCATGTGTAAAATCATACAAGTGTTCGGTAAACAGGAAGTTGTCAAGTGATCAATCTGAAAACGCATCACACGGTATAGCTGACTTAGATAAACCCTGAAACCAAATTTCAGAAATCCTTGTATTGTAGTTCCTGAGAAAAATGTGACGAAAATTTTCAACTTGGCTATCATGTGTAAAATCATACAAGTGTTCGGTAAACAGGAAGTTGTCAAGTGATCAATCTGAAAACGCATCACACGGTATAGCCGACTTAGATAAACCCTGAAACCCTGAAACCAAATTTCAGAAATCCTTGTATTGTTGTTCCTGAGAAAAATGTGACGAAAGTTTCATGGGACCGACTGACAGACGGACTGACAGAGGTAAAACAGTATACCCCCCTTTTTAAAAGCGGGGGTATAAAAAGCTTCAATAGTGAACTTCATTAGTTTGGCAATTTGTATAGAACAAACTACTTGTTTAAAATGATATAGTAATGGTAGAAGACATTTTCTGTTCTAGGACTGAAAATCAAATGGAGTTTGAACTTTTTATATAAATATTGTATAGCTCCCCAATCAGAGATGTCATTTATCAAATCTGATTGTATATGCAAACATATGTGGAATGCATCCTCAATCTTCATTTTCTGGTGATTCGACAGGATTTGCATCTCCATGAACTAATCATTTTAGATTTGACAAATGTTGCAATTGATTGTCTCTTAAGTATGTGTCAGAATTTAAATCATATTACATAACTTATTTCAATGAAAGATAGGCTGTTCAGCTGCTGTATAAAATATCTCCTTTTTTTTTGAAAAATGCAAATGAATTTTTATTGTTGTTAGACAATGAAAACTATGTTATCCTTAACAATATGATTTATCCAAATAGTTTTCATTTTTTCCTGTAGGTTCTATTTTTTTATAAGAATGTCCATATAAGATAATATTGTACGATTTATCTTGCACATATGCACTGAAAAATCATTCAGATTAACAATGCTGGCGACATATTTAAAATAACAACAAAATACATTTCAACAGCTTTTAACTTTTATTTACACTAAAATATTAGGAACATAATGATATATTTTGATTAGTAAGCTGAATTAATGAATCCCACAAACTGGTTTGTTGCTATGACCCATTCCACTGAAATACTTGTAACTTTATTAAATTAAGGTTGAAGAAATGTCTGAATGTGAATTTGTGCAAACAATTTTACTGTTTATTTATTGCCAACCTGTATCACCTGGTAAAAGAAGGTGAATGTCAAAATAATGCTGTACAAAAAGATATTTTATAATTCTTACAAAATTATAACTTGTAAGCAAACATATACAGGCCATGTTATCAATACTACTGTGGATTAATTTATTTTCATGGGTACTAATTTTCCTGGATGAAGGAAAACTCAATGCTTATGTTCTCGGACATTTAATATTATGGTTTTGACGGTTTTCATACAAGCCTGTAGAAAATTTGTTATTTGTAGAACATTTAATTTCGTAGTTCACCTATACCAACGAAAATTGGTATCCAACGAATAATTGTGAATCCACAGTATTGAATTTTTTAACATAAATTTTTAACATATAACAGGCTATTATTTGAACTTGGAATTATTTTTAATTATGGAATTTACATAATTTCTTGTGTTTAAATTTTTTAATAGATTCCATGTTTATTTGGTACTATAAACATTTGAGCGGTTCATAACATTTTCATACAATGTATTTTGGTTAGATAGTGTTGTGCACGGCACAGTACATTCTATTGAAAATATAATATTTTCTTTGTAATAGAAAGTGTTGTGCGCAGCACAGAACAATTCAGTACAAAATAAACATGGAATTTATAAAAAAAAATTCAATAGCAAGAAATCAAACAAATTCCATAATTTAAAATAATTCCAAGTTCAAATAATAGCCTGTTATATTTCCTTTTTTTAACTTTACAACTTTTTGAGTATTTCTGTGTTAGTATTTACTATACATAATTAAATGAGACATGTGTCATATATCTACAGTACATTCTCAACAAATTATCTAAATTTAGAGATTAAGAATATTCTATAGCACACGATTAAACAATACCCTTTTACCAGTGCAATATATGAAGGCTTACCCGTGCAGTTAGTTTTTTTCTCTTCTTGTTACAGAAATTTATTAAAAATGTTAAAATCATATACTGTTAGGCCCTTTTTACTATTCAAAATTCCAAAGAAACACACAGTAAAATATCAAAAATTACATTGGAGATCATTTAAGCAGTAAGAGCTAAATGCATCAAAACTCTGACTGTTTAATTTATTTTTCATCATAATTTGTCTGTTTAAATTAGCATACTGAATAATTTAAATTAAATTTAATGTATCAGTATTTGACTGATTACATTTAATTTGAGCACCTGTTAAAAACACATTTTTCCATCTAAAATAACTAGACTTTCCCTCAGCTAAAAAAGCTATGAATACCCCTATTTAAGCAACTATACAATTATCTTTACTTATTCCTAACATTCCTTTAATTTGAAAAATAAAGTTGACCTGTGTATGTATTTGGTTGAAATAATGTTGTCTAGCCGTATGTTTTTGGTTGACATTTTTTCTATAGTCAGTACTGAGCAGTGCTTATCAATGGCAAAAAGGACATTGGTTAAAGTAGACTAGAATCATCATAAAAAAATCAGACAAATAAATTCGGTAGAGCAGTGGCATTCAAATTTAAGGGCTCATAAAAATGGACAAACACTGTAATAAGCCAGGAAATTGTTTTTTAATAAATGTTCTTCAGCTGTGTAGCTCTAGAAATAATTCAAAATTCCTGAGATTGCTGAGATTGCTAAATACCATAACAAAGCACCACATTACAATTCATATACTGGAGATTTATTTTCGTGGATTGCAGAAACCCTGCATTTTCGTGGATATGTGATTCTGTGGTTCTGCCAAAGTCTGGATAACTTCACATAAATTTGTATTTCGTTGAACATATAAATTTGTGTATCCATGAAACCCACAAACATTGGTATCCAACGAATAATTATGAATCCACAGTACCCAAAATGGTTTCTGGTTAATAATAAGTTATGACTTGTAAGACAATTCGGTTTTACCCAAGAATAAAAAAATACCATTTTTTTTAATAATACAAAAAATCTATTCTACAAACAAAAAAGTATTGTGTTTTTTAAGAAAAATCAATAAATGCTAGCAGGATGTGCTTATTTTATCTAAATAATAATAACTTAAAGCAAGAATATATTGAGATTTCTTTAATATATACTGGATGGACTGACAAAAAGATAGACTATGAGTGATGATGACAAAATTGCAAACTATCTACAATATAATGTTTTCTAAACCATTTGTAAGTGCTATTAACCAAAAGGCAAACCTACCTCATGTTTAACAGTACAAGAGATATTCAAATTTTCTTCTTCTTCCATGGAAAGATAAATTTTAACTGAAAATTCTAAAATCACAATTTTTAATGTTCTTGATGTTATTTTTTTATATATAATCATCCAAATAAAAATGCCTCATTATTTTTTGTTTGTTAATGATTTATCTGTTGGTTTTTAATCTAAATGAGGGTCAACAACCATACCTGAAAAATTGTTTCATTTTTTTAATATTTGATTATCTCCAGTACACATCAGAAAATAAAATAAACACACGACCATTCACCTCAACTAATTAACATATTTATATTCTACCGCAAACAATTTATAATCATCTTGATACATAAACATGTAAACTATTTGAAAATGACATGATAAAGACCAAATAGAAGATGGTGTCATATTTCAATTGGAATAGACAATTTTGTGTGCAATGATGGACAGTTCTAAAGAAGAAATTGTTAGCCATCTAAACAAAACCTATACCATATTATTTCAGTGTTCATCATATTTTGCTAACTTTGTATTAATTTTTACTTGTTAAGAAGTTTATTTAATATATTCTCTTAAGGTGATACCCAACACCTTGACTTAAACTAATTTGGCTCTCAGAAAAAAAATGGTTGAATATATAGAAGTTTGACAAACACTAATTTTGACCATTGAGAAGATTAATATTTCCTTTACAATACAATATTGTCTGACATTAAAACATTTAGCTGATTTTACAGAGTTATCTCCCTGTAGTGTTACATACCACCTTAAATCATCTGTCCAAAACATTTCCAGACCTTGGCTAGATCATGGCAGTCAGTATTTTATTGATGGAGGAAGATGGAGTACCCATTGAGAACCACCATACTTAAAACAATATCAATAGCAATTTGGTCAATCTCAAGAGTTGAAAGGAAATAATCACTATCTAATTTGGGTAATATGAAACAATCCCAAACTGATAGGATTTGACGCTCGTGAAAATAGATAAAAGTAGTTAACTGCTGATGGTTTTAAGATCACAACTAATTTTTTCTTTTTCTTTCCTATTTACCTTATTATATACAAATTGAAAGCACATTATAAAACAAAATTATATGATATGAAAAACTCTTCCTCGTCATATATAAAGAAACAAAATATGATAATACATTTACATAAAATATATAAACATTTAAATAGCACTTAATTGGCAAAGACGAATAAAATAAACAAACAAAATCACATTCATATCGTGACACAACATCTAAATCACAAAACATATCACAAAATTAATATAAGAATGTATTTTTTGTAGTCCAACAAAGGAAAATTTATTAATTTCAATAAAGTTCCAGGTGATGCTATTTAAAATTAAAATTTAGTTTATCTTTGCATGCTGTAAACATCAGCAACAAAAAAGAAACTTGCACAAAGCTATTCAACTACCGTGGATTCATTTATTTTCGTGGATAATTTTCCTGGATTGAGGAAAACTTGCATTTTCGTGGATATTTTATTTCATGGTTTTTCAAAATTCTGCATAAAACAGGCTATTATTTGAACTTGGAATTATTTTTAATTATGGAATTTGCATAATTTCTTGTGTTTATTTTTTTTTAATAAATTCCATGTTTATTTGGTACTATAAACATTTGAGCGGTTCATAACATTTTCCATACAATGTATTTTGGTTAGATAGTGTTGTGCACGGCACAGTACATTCTATTGAAAATATAATATTTTCTTTGTAATAGAAAGTGTTGTGCGCAGCTCAGAACAATTCAGTGCAAAATAAACATGGAATTTATAAAAAATTTCAATAGCAAAAAATCAAACAAATTCCATAATTTAAAATAATTCCAAGTTCAAATAATAGCCTGTTATAAATTCCTATACAAAATTTGTTATTTGTTGGTCATGTTTTCGTGGTTTAAGGGTCACCACAAAATCCACTAAAATTGGTATCCAATGAAAAATAATGAACCCACAGTATATGTTAATGGTTATGATAGAAAAATATTGTGTTTGCAGTTAATGATCTAATCCTATTTGTTTGTACACCAAGAACCATTCAAAATCAAAAAAGAAATGATGCTTCATTTTTATTGTAAGTTATTTTTACGAAATTTTGACCCATTGACCATTCCCACTTTATCTTCATATAAATCTTGAACCACAACAATTTTCTTTCGATGCCTAAAGCTATTTAGTAAAATAATATTATTGTTAATTGTCTAAATTACCTCTAAAAATATCTACATTGCAAAGCAAATTTCTTGAAAACTTGTTTACAATTTAAACTGAAAATGAAATCTATAGCTAAATTACAGCAGCTCATACAAATTACCATGACAACAAAACGTAAACAAACAGATCTCACAGATCATTATACTTTTAACCAGATTCTATCAGGATTATGCACAATATAAAACAAAATAAATTCAATGATTCAAAGTCTAATGCATTCTAGGTAATATTTTTAAATTGTACACCATGTCGCTGTGATTGGTTTATATTTTCTGAAACAATTGATCTCCAACCAATGATGGGAAGTTATATTCATTTTGGTGTAAAATCAATGAAATTACACATATTTCTTTGAATCTGGTGAATTACCAATCTAATATATAAGGAATGGAATGCAATTATCTGTAAACAAAACAATAAATGTACCTTAACAAATCAATTTATTCATCAATTATATTGGTTGGCAAGATGATCATGATTTTTCTTTGTTGTATTAAAAATATAAAATGTGTGAAGCAAAGATTACATGACCTCCAAATGTGGGTTTTTACAGTAATTTTAACTGTTATACTTTCCACACAATATATAACCAAATTTGTATCTGACCCAACTTTAACTTGTTAGATATCTATTTTGCAAATGACATGTTGCATTGTTGTTTGTTAATTTTCCATTTTTCATTCAGCACAGCTTAAACTTAAGCTGAAGCTTGTTATCTTAATTTTTGTTTTTCTACAGCTTGTTAAACTTTTTATTCTCCATTTTTCATATAAGAAATTCAGATAGTGAAGTGTCCCATATTTGTAAGGATGAAAAAATGGTCCAAAATATAAATCTACAAATCCTTGTTAAATAAAAACAAAATATCACATAAATGTTACTATGGTAATGTATCACACTCCCTCAAATACAAAAATATAATCCTTTTATCTTAATCCTTCACAAAATAATGAAATCTCTCAACAATTTTTTTAAAATCTAAATAAAGAATTTTATGCTAACAATACAATTTAACCAATACACAATGGCAGATTTAGGGGGTGGCCCCGCCCCCTTATGGGTATACTTATATATGGTTTATGAATACACTTTTTTTAAAGTCCTGCCCCTAAAGTTGCCATGATGGGGCCCCATTTTCAAAATCCTATATATGCAAATACCACAGTTTTTTTAACTCAATGAAACAAAACACAACATACATCAACATTTTTTTTTTACAACAATTTTTTTTATGTTTATCTTTCGTTTTTTCTTTCTTTTCATGTACAGCACCTTAACAAAGCACAACAACTGAACATTTTCATTAATATAGAGACATTTGACATATTTTCAAACTGCAATAGCAAAAAAAAGAAGATTAAAGATTTAAATATAAACTCTGACAATCTATTTTTGGCTTGTTCATCCAGGCACTTTAAGAAATAATGCTGACATTAAGTTTTGATATAATTACATTCAGTGGTAAAGTATGTAACTACCTAAACATAAAGAAAAATATCACATTTTTCCAAAAACAAAAAGGGAGATTCAGTTCTTATAAATAATTTAGTAACCAATCAAAAAAAAATCTGTTTTAAATTTAATTTTTTTTTTTTTTTTAAATCAAATTTTAAAAATTAAATTTTTAAATCAAATTTTAAAATTAAATTTTTAAATCAAATTTTAAAATTAAATTTTTAAATCAAATTTTAAAATTAAATTTTTAAATCAAATTTTTTTAAATTAAATTTTTTAATCATCTTTTTTTAAATTAAATTTTTTTAATCAAATTTGTAGATATTTTTTTAAGAAAATAACTACTTTTAAGCCTTAAAAAACACCCACTCCAAACCACATGAAAAATAAAGTTACAATATTAAGAAATTTAAATAAATGAGATTACTTTAATTTTAAAACATGTTTGAAAGACATGAAATTACATAAAGTGTAACATAACTATAAAATCCAGGAAAGAGAAATTCATCCTCTACAGTTTCTCCTTACTCCTCCGTGTTTTACATCTGATGGTAGTTGCTGGAGGCCTGTCTAGATTTGTACCATTTCAGAACAAAGAAGATGATCAAAATGATACCAGCACACAATACTATTCCACCAATGAAGGAGGCTCCATCAAAATGTCTGTCTGTAGATGGTGCTGCAGCTGCAATAAAAGACCAAAATCAGCATGTGATGAAAGTAGAAATTATAAGGTTGATTTTCAAGAGACCAACAAACTATGTCATAGAAAATGAACTTAAATGATAGTTTCAAATCATCTCGAAACAAATTTTTCTATTTTTAACTTTTTATTCTATTTCTAACTTCTATAATAAATGATAGCAATGATCAAAACTGACTGTCTGCATTTTGACTCAATTTTTCAAGGCTTATATGAAATTCCTTGAGCAAAGAATAAAGCAAGACTTGCAATACTTTATAAAATAAAGAACAAAGTGGCCATATCAAAGAAAGGTTGTCTAATACCACCAAAACTATTGTTGAGAAATACACATAACAAATGCTTTCAATTAGCATTGGCATCCTGTGATTATGGCAAGAACTAATTTTCCAAAAACTAGAGGCTCTTAAAGAGCCTGTGTCACTCACCTGACTCTACTTGGGTATTTGAAATCATATAAAAAGATACAGATCATAACAGTTACTTAAATAATGATTAAGGCCATATTTGGTTTAATATTGCATTCTATTCTGTGGTTCTCTAAAAGAAGACATTTGTATGTATTTCTCATAGGGTCCTATGTTAAACTAAGTCCACCACTAGCAGCCATCTTGAATGATGGATCGTTTACAAAGTTACAACACTTGGAAAGCACCTCATAAGGAACATTAGTCATTCATGATATGTTTGGTTTAATTCTATTCAGTGGTTCTCTAGAAGAAGACTTAGGATCCTATGTTAAACTAACTCCCCCGCTGGCGACCATCTTGGAAGATGGATCGGCTACAAAGTAACAACATGTAGTCAGCACCTCATAAGGCACATTCATGCTATGTTTGGTTTCATTCCATTCATTGGTTCTCTAAAAGAAGACATTTGTGTGTTTTTCCCATTGGTTCCTATGTTAAACTAAGTCCCCCTGCTGGCAGCAATGTTGGATGATGGATTGGCTACAAGTAACAACACTTGCCTTGGTCAGCATCTCATAAGAAACATTCATGCTATGTTTGGTTTCATTCCGTTCAGATAGGGTCCTATGTTAAACTAAGTCCCCCCACTGGGGGCCATCTTGGATGATGGATCAGCTGCAAAGTAACAACACTTGGTCAGCATCTCATAAGAAACATTCATGCTATGTTTCATTTCATTCCATTCAGTGGTTCTCTAAAAGAAGACATTTGTATGTATTTCCCATAGTGTCCTATGTTAAACTAAGTCCCCTGCTGCCGGCCATCTTGGAAGATGGATCTGCTACAGAGTAACAATATTTAGACAGCACTTCATAAGGAGCATTCATGCCATGTTTGGTTCCATTTCATTCAGTGGTTTTCTAGAACAAGTTCAAAATGTAAAAAGTAAACAACGATGGACGACGGACGCCAAGTGATGAGAATAGCTCACTTGGCCCTTCAGCCCATGTGAGCTAAAAAAACATTCACGATAGGAACGCTCTTCCACCAGCCATTGTAGTAGCACTGTCAGTTGAGGCTTTTAATTTTAAAGCCTAAAGGTTAAAGCTAAATTAAGTTAAATTAGTTTAAAGGGGGTTGGTTCTATATGACACTAAATCTATGGCAGTATAATCAGTTTGATGATTGTGGACATTATCTAACAGATGCACATTAATTATCCACACAATTTGAGTTTGCACTTAATAAGAGTGGTTCTTAAAGTTAAAAGCCTTTACCCATGCTATGAACAATTATATGAAATTACACACTAAATACCATGGATTCAATTATTTAGGTCACTCTAGGATACCAATATTTTGGAAAGAGAATTTTTTTTTATTTTCACAGAGGATGTATGATTTTGTGATTTTGTCCAAGTCTGCACATACATGATATAAGCTTATAGATAATGTGTATTTTGTTTTAAATTAAAACGTGTTGTTTGCCTATACTAATGGTATCAACAAAAATTGGTATCCCACAAATTATAATAAATCTACAGCATTACCAGTAAAATCATTGACCATTTTATTTTTAACTCATTCATTTCATTGACTAACAGTATTTCTAACATTTACCACAAAACAACAGAGACATTCATGATTATTTGTATTCATATATTTAAAGCCAACAGAAAACTAAATAAAATGCAATCAAAAAATGACAGTTACTGTAAAGGATAGTCTGCAGTGAATGTCATGCATATTCATCACCAATTGATGAATGTCATGCATATTCATTACCAATTAATACAACAATTATTGATACAGACGTGTTCAAACTAGATGGATGTACAATGTATTGGTTCATGAAACCTCAAAATTTTGTCAACTCTATTGATAGGATAGTTGCCATCATATTTTAAGTGAACATTTCAAAATCTTCCAAGATTACTAAAATTATTTATCCATTACTTAGAATAGAATATTCTGTCATACATTTACATTTAATTAATATATACAATGAAAAAGTTCATGCTTTGGGATTATTGAAAATAAAATGTCAGAAGACATGCAATTAAAAAAAAAATCTTGAAATTCATACTATGTTGATGTCACTGGCAAATTAGTTTTATTTTTAATTTGAATAAATGAATATTTCCTTTTAAGAAATTTATTAAAATGAAAAATTGAAATCTCACCTTATTGGGTCAATTTTATCAACCCGTTTACAAGAAAAAAATACATAAAAAACTCATGCTTTAAAATAAATTGAAAGAACTACATTAACAAGTACATTTGCCTAAAGGGTATGGTAGTTGCTTCCCTGTCTGGCCTGGTACCACCTGCATCCAAAAAATATGATGGCAACTATTGCTCCACATAAAATAACTCCACCAATGAAGGAAACTCCATCAAAATGATGATTATTGCCACCTTTAGATGGTGCAGCAGCTGTAAATGTCAGAAAGAGGCTAAAAATTATCTTTTTCCAAATGACTATTTTCATATACCAATCTTTTGACTCTGATGTATGGGAATTTTTTGGCGTGTTACCTACCCTGCTGTAGATAATTTAAGTACATTGTTAGGAAAAAGAAAGTAAAAGTATAATCAAGCTTTCAATGGGCAAACCTTAGGGAGAAAATTTACTGGTTTTTGTCGAGCCTTCGACTTTAGTCGAAAAAGCGAGACTAAGCGATCCTACTTTCCGTCGGCGTCGGCGGCGTCCACAAATATTCACTCTGTGGTTAAAGTTTTTGAAATTTTAATAACTTTCTTAAACTATACTGGATTTCTACCAAACTTGGACAGAAGCTTGTTTATGATCATAAGATAGTATCCGGAAGTAAATTTTGTAAAAATAAAATTCCATTTTTTCCGTATTTTACTTATAAATGGACTTAGTTTTTCTGCGGGGAAACATTACATTCACTCTGTGGTTAAAGTTTTCAGAATTTTAATAACTTTCTTAAACTATCCTTGGTCTGAACCAAATTTTGACAGAAGCTTGTTTATGATCATAAGATAGTATCCAGAAGTAAATTTTGTAAAAAAATAAATCCATTTTTTCCGTATTTTACTTTTAAATGGACTTAGTTTTTCTGCGGGGAAACATTACATTCACTCTGTGGTTAAAGTTTTTAAAATTTTAATAACTTTCTTAAACTATCCTGGGTTTGTACCAAACTTGGACAGAAGCTAATTTATGACCATAAGATAGTATCCAGAAGTAAATATTGTAAAAAGATAACTCCATTTTTTCTGTATTTTACTTTTAAATGGACTTAGATTTTCTTCCAGTTAACATTACATACAGTCGGCAGTTTAAGTTTTCAAACATTAATTAGATTCATTAACTATCCTAGATTTTTACCAAACTTGGACAGAAGCTTCTTACAATCAAAAGATAGTACCAAGAGGAATTTTTTTATTAATTTTTTTCCTCATTTTTTCTTGAGCCTGTGATTTACAGCAAAAGTAGGCGAGACACTGGGTTCCGCGGAACCCTTACAAATTTTTTTTATACATTGTACAGCAAAACAAGAATGTGTCCATAGTACACGGACGCCCCACTCGCACTATCATTTTCTATGTTTAGGGGACCGTGAAATTGGGGTCAAAACTCTAATTTGGCATTAAAATTAGAAAGATCATATCATAGGGCACAAGTGTACTAAGTTTTAAGTTGATTGAACTTTAACTTCATCAAAAACTACCTTGACCAAAACCTTTAACCGGAAGAGAAACGAATGGACGAACAGATGGATGGACGCACAGACCAGAAAACATAATGCCCCTCTAGTATCCAGTGGGGCATAAAAATCGAAATACAGTTAGAATTTTCCCATTTAATCACCTATTGCAAGCTTGATTTTACTTCTTTAGACTTGCTCTCTATTGACCCAGTACCAGAGTTTTCTACCACAGAGTAGGAAATCTGTCATAAAATTACAAACTTGGGAGTCAAAAGTCAGTTATATGAAAATGGTCTATTCAATGTCATTTTGAATTAATGAAAGGTTTTCATTGTTTTTTTTTTTAACATGTTGAAGGGAAATATTAACTGATATGTTGACATATTTTCTTCTATTCTTGAAACAAATTTACCTCTTTTTTCACACCTTTCATATATAGCTGGTTAGGAGACAACAGTTCAAGAATCGAAGTGCTTGTAAGCACTGAGGGTAAAGATTGCTTCAATTTAACAGTGGGAAGAAAAATTAAATATTGCATTGGTTGTAGTTGATTTTACAGTAATTCTAGACAAAGGGAGATAACTGAAATGAGTTTTAAAGATGACTTTAGCAATGACATGATTTATATTTTTAGAACAGATATTAGAATCCTGCACCTTGCAAAAGTTATGTAATTTTCTTCACAAGTTTAACATCATTTTGTGCCTTGAATATCTGAGCATATATTACACCGATAAAATTTCTGGAAATGTTTATGGATAGGATGTATAGAATGTTATGATCAATGCACTATATTTTGTGTATCAAAAAAGGTAGTGATAAGTCTTGGAAGATTTAGATATCAAGTCAGTCTCATAAGGTTTTGATTGCATTATGCAATCTTTACCTAAAAACCAAGATTAAATATACTACTACCTTTTAAACATTTTTTAACAAACTTTGGAAAAAGCCATGCCTCATACCTAGAACCTTTCCCATGAATAGTTTTCAACTACTATGACTACATCAACTATACATAAAGTCGATATGAGAAAAAAACAAATCTGTTGATCTAGACTGACATATTCTTGGAATTGATAATGAAAATGCAACTGAAGCATGTCTTTTTTTTAAGTTTCGTTTTAATGAGAAGAAATTTCTATTTTCACCTTTTTATATAATTTTTGCATTTTGTGTTTATAAAGATACGTTGTTTCTAAGACTCATATATAAGTAACTTTTCTGTATAAGTGACTATTGTGGATTCATTATTATTTGTTTGGTATCATTTTTTTGTGGGTTGAGAGGGTACAACTTTTACAAAACCCCAAAATCAAATATCCACAAAAATGCAAATTTTACTCAATTTACGAAATAATTGGTACACACAAAAATAATTTATTTTACTCAATCCACAAAATTAATACACTCAAACATAAATGTATCCACAATAAATAACAATCATCATTTCACTGTTACTGAAACTATCGAAGATTGCTCCTATTGTAATTCTAATTTGGCTAAATTTTCTACAATCAAGCTTAAAGCAAAGAAAGAATGCTTTCAAATTTTAAACCATGAAATCTGCACACAGATTGTAAGAAAACATGAAGTTGAATTTTTCCAGAATTTATCATTCCCCATCACTGATATCTAGAAAAGTGAGAGTCATAAGCCTGCAATCAAATGTAAAATGAGTGCTCTATTCAGTGTTGAATTCACTCAGACATACTTTTTGTTTACCAGTAAAACATAACATGCTTACACGTTTTAGATTCTGAAAAACATTTGATGATTTATATCATTTTTTTATTCACTTAAGTGGGTAGACCTTTTTGGTTCAGGGAGATAACTCTTTGATCAGTGATGCATTTGTAAAAGTCAAGTTGCATCAATTCATTTTAATAATTTACCTGAAACAGACTGGAAATAATCTATGTAACCTAAAAGCTTTGAATATTTTGATAAAAATGACCTATATAAATGTACTGATGATTTTAAGAGTTATTTCCCTTGCCCTAGGTCTACATCCTTAAATTTATTTATGACTTACTTGTAGGGGCTACAGCAGCACCTGTTAACAAAACAATATTATTAGGTAATACCAGGAAAATAAGCTAGATATTTATATTTCTAATGCAATTTGTATCAATGGTTCTGATTGGATGACAAATGCTAGAAATGCTTTGCATTATTATAAAACAACAGTAATTTAGACATTATATCACATTTTCTTATTTTTATGTTTAGTTTACGTTAGTTTACGTTTTACAATTGTTTTACATTTGTCATTTCAGGTTTCAGGGAATTGTATAACTTACTATCAATGTAATGTTGTATAGGTTTATTTCATTGTAGAAGGCTTTACTGTGACTAATAGTTGTTAATTTCTATGTCATTTGTCTACGAAGTAGAATTGTCTCAATGGCAATCATACCACAGAGAATTGTCTCAATGGCAATCATACCACAGAGAATTGTCTCAATGGCAATCATACCACAGAGAATTGTCTAAATGGCAATCATACCACAGAGAATTGTCTCAATGGCAATCATACCACAGATAATTGTCTAAATGGCAATCATACCACAGTGAATTGTCTAAATGGCAATCATACCACAGAGAATTGTCTAAATGGCAATCATACCACAGAGAATTGTCTCAATGGCAATCATACCACAGAGAATTGTCTAAATGGCAATCATACCACAGAGAATTGTCTCAATGGCAATCATACAACATCTTTTTTATTTTTTATATACCGCTAGCTTTTAATCCAAATGCTAACTAAAATCCAGTTCATAAATCTAATAATAAAAGATTTTTATCAAGAATTTAAAAAAAAAGCCTGTTATTCCAGCATGTACTTACATGAATCCAAAAAGGTGGTTCCACATTCAGTCTGGATAGTTGTTTGATTTGTAGTTGAGAAACATCCTACAAAACAAGGAGTTAAAATGTACTTTGCCTAAAAAGAAATCTTAAAACACTACTATACTCAATAGTTTTGATTTGTCTTTTGGTGTTTTAACACCTCTTTTAGGCACACCACATTATGGTGGTCAGTTTTGATTGGTGGAGGAAGATGGAGTGCCCAGAAAAAAACACAGACCTTTGATAGGAAAACTCAAAATCATTGTCAATAAACATGATTAAGATTAAGTTGAGTGCACCTGTGTTGACTGGCTAGTGATTACAGTAGTAACTACTTAGACCACTCAGCCACCAAGGCCTTACACTCAATAGTGATAGAATAGATTATAAAACAATTGGAAAGGAAGTCTGTTTATTCCAAGATATCATTGTTGAACTCAATCTGCAGTTTCCAACACCCAAAAAATAACAACTACATGTACATTGTTTTCTATTAAGTTTAAAAGTAGATTTTTCCTTGTATGGTCTTCTATTTCTAATTATTAAAATGTTTAAGTTTCATGGGAGTGAATATAGGAAATGTTTTTTTTTACTGGAAAAAACTATCTACCAAAGTTACTTGCTTGTTTGCAAACTAAGAAAGGTTGGTATCAAATTTCAAGAAACTCTGATGATTTGTACTTCCTACCAAAAATGCAACCAAATTTTAATAAAACAGACAGACAGACACAGATGGACAGACATTAACCAGTATCCCCTTCCTTTCAGAGCAGGGTTAGGTGTAAAATGTTTAAAACCACTACATTTATTTGCACTTGTCCTAAGTCAGGAAATTGATGTTCAGTGGTTTTTATTTGATATGTTTCATCAGTGTTAACTGTTTCTCATTTTTTTTATACAGATTAGAATGCTGGTTTTCCTGTTTGAATGGTTTTGCACTAGTCAATTTTGGGGCCCTTCAGAGAATGTACTTTTACCTATAAAGGTTTATTTTACAAATTGTGACTTGGATAGAGAGTTGTCTCATTAGCACTCGTACCACATCTTTTTATATCTATAGAAGGACAGACAAAAAAACATTTTCTACCATCAGTTCAGAGCAGGGTTATAAATAATTATTACATACCAGTATAAGTCAGTTTTGTGGTGGTTCCAGTACAGTTGACAAAGATACACTTATATAGTACATTTCCACAACAATCTTTCACGTTCTTGAGGGTCTGACACTCTGAAGAATAATTCAATGTTTATATTATGTATTATAACATATACTGATAATTCAAAAGTTCTTGTGTGCTATTGTGAAATCTGCATACAGATCTAGATATACTGTGGATTAATTCATTTCCATGGATACAAATTTTTTCATGGATGAATGAAAACTTTTAACATGTTTGTAGATATTTAATTTCATGATTTTGCAGAAGCCTTAAATTAAGAAAATTTGTTATTCTATGCACACTTAATTGAATGGCTCAACTGTACCTCCATGAAATATGGTATCCAAAGAATAATATATCCGCAGTATAATAAGACATCAGAATGGGAGTTCTTATTATTGTGATAATCACCTAGTCGCATTAATAAAAAAATAAATTTATAGTTCGTTCTTATGTTGTACTGTTATACCACTGTCCCAGGTTAGGGGAGGGTTGATATCCCGCTAAAATGTTTAACCCCGCCACATTATTTATGTATGTGCCTGTCCCAAGTCCAGAGCCTGTAATTCAGTGGTTGTCGTTTGTTTATGTGTTACATATTTGTTTTTCTTTCATTTTTTTACATAAATAAGGTCGTTAGTTTTCTCGTTTGAATTGTTTTACATTGTCTATCCGGGCCTTTTATAGCTGACTATGCGGTATGGGCTTTGCTCATTGTTGAAGGCCGTACAGTGACCTATAGTTGTTAATGTTTGTGACATTTTGGTCTTTTGTGGATAGTTGTCTCATTGGCAATCATACCACATCTTCTTTTTTATATTTGCAATAATTTCTGAATTTACAGTGGTCAAATGGGCCATATTAATCACTAAAATAAACTGAATTCATAAATTTTGTCTTGCTCTTCAAACTTTTTCAAATAAATACAACTTTATAACAACTGTTACTAACCAAAAAAGGGTTACAGCAATGGAACACAATTACACTCTTCTGTTTGAATAGCAACGATCAGACTAACACAAAAAATCTAGTATAAATGTCATTCAGTGGAATACAAACAAATTTGTTTGTATTGACAGAAAATTTGATTTAAAACTGTAAATGTGTTCCTCTTATCTATCAGAGATAGTTACAGGATTGATAATCTCACTTTAAAATGAACAAGGCACATATGTTTATTCAGATACTGAGCCATGGCTATTGTCAACTTAACAGGACACAAAATTTTCTAGTAAAATTCCACATGCAAAATAAAGAAGGCTATTCGTTTTTCAAGCCACCACCTAAACAAATATACTAATTTAAAAATATCGTAAAAGATAGTCTAGCATAGGCACATTCTTGAGAACAGTTCCAGAGAAAAATATATTTGAACACTGAAGCCAGTGAAGGTAATATCAGCTTCACCATTATAGAGGTGACTCCAGAATCAAGTGTTTTTAAGCTTGAAATTTTGGGATTGACCCTTTCGGGATCAAGGAATATTTTTTTTTCGAATCTCAGGATTTAAAATTATTTTAATTCGGGACCTCTGGATTTCATGTTTTTAAGCCCAGGATTTCGGGATCAGGACCCCTCCTCCCCCTCAATATACCAACTTATAAGGGCAGTTTCTAGAGAATTTAAACACTATGAACAAACACATATGCATATGACACAATTGGGTGGAAAAATATATCTGCAATTATAAAAGTTTATGTAATTTGCATCAGAAAAACTAGAAGAAGCCATTGTCCATAGAATCTTTAAAAAAAAAAAAAACTTTCAATTAATTTTCAAAAAGCTCTTTTTTCTAGTTACTGAGAAAAATAAAAAAAAAAACATTGCTGCCTAAGCAAAGGGGGGACTTTCATTGGATTGTAGCCGTAGAAAACAGATTTTGGTTTGGGATAATAAGCATGATAAGATTTTTATTTCAGTGTCCGACAAAGACTTTTAAATCTGCTGATCATTTATGTTTAAGATAGAAAATGAGCATCGTGACGCCCTAAACTTTCACAAACTGAATACAAATTTGACTAATTTTAAAACCAATACAAATGTATTGGAATCAACTATGAGAATGATATAATGGTTGTTTTGTGAGTCAGGCTACTCCAGATCAATATGATTATCTCCCCTTTAACATGTTATACTGAAAAAAATATCTGAAATTATAAAAGTTTACACAGCTTGCTTTGAAAAACTAGAGGAAGAACCAATCATCCATAATTGTTAAGCTAGCAATCAATTTTAAAGAGCCGAGGAAAAAACAAACACGTCATTGGTATCTACAAATGTGTTAAATAAAGTACTGTGATTCATATATTTTCGTGGGTACCAATTTTTGTGTATTAGGGAACACTTGCATGTTCGTGGATATTTAATTTCGTGGTTTTGAAATATCCAGTCTACATACATCTATAGCAATTTTATCCGAAAAATTTGATTCCGTGGTTCCCCTATAACCACGAAATCCACAAAAATTAGTATCCAACGAAAATAAAAGAATACACAGTATGGGTTTTGCTCATTGTTCAAGGCTGTACAGTGACCTAAAATTGTTAAATTACCATGTCATGTTGTGGACTATTGTGAAGAGTTGTCTTATTTACAATCATACCAAATTTTATGTCTATAAAGTTTATCAAATATATTACTGTCTTACTGTCTAGAAGGAGTTAAGCTTATAAGGCACATGAGAGAGAGATAGATCGAAATACTCATTTGTACACAAGGTCCTGACCCCCCCCCCCCCCAAAAAAAAAAAAAGAGTTTATACAGGGTATAATCATAGCATTGGCCTGGGTATGTTATGTATGTTGCCAAAATGTTTTAGAGAGAATATTCTATTCATTCTGTATTTATACTTGTTTCAAAGAAGAGGGAGTTCTGAAGGAAGTCAGAAATAAAAGCAAGAATTTGAAATGTCTTTGCAAAGTTTATTGTTCGTTTGCTGCAAACTGTTCTCCTGAAACATTTACTAAAAAGAGCACTACATGTCTGAAAACTCAATTTAATTGGGACATCTAGTTGCACCCCCCTTTACAAAAATGGATGGATGCGCCCCTTGTTTGCACCAATCAAACTAATAAACTACAAAAACTAAGAACACTGTCATTTATAAATAACAAACAAAAAACTAAAAATTCTACCTACTTCTATTATAAGTTCTAGAGTTTTGGGATAAACCTGTCAAATAACAGATTTATAACATATATCTGTCTCAAGTTAAACGTTCAATTTACCCATTTTGTTTGTACTTCCTAACCTCCGTTCATTAAGGCTGTTCCAAAATTTATCAGGTGGGGGATGGAAGGCTCTTAGAATTAATTAAACATGGATGGTTGTATTTTATTATACTGTGAAAGTACTTTTATTCGTTGGGTACCAATTTTCGTGGTTTTCGTGATTGACCTTATCCATGAATTTAAGGGTCCAATGAAATAAAACAACCATTATCCAAATCAAGACATGGAAAGATCCCTATGAAGGTTTGACTACTGATATGATCTAGAGAATGTAATGAATAACCTCGAATCTTGAGACTGTATGCAGGATTATACCCATTTAATCTTTAATAACCTAAACTGTACAACTTTTTATCT
Source organism: Mytilus trossulus (assembly GCF_036588685.1). Lineage (NCBI taxonomy): Eukaryota > Metazoa > Mollusca > Bivalvia > Mytilida > Mytilidae > Mytilus > Mytilus trossulus. The sequence continues at coordinate 32,996,220 of NC_086382.1, read as the reverse complement.
TTTAATTCTGTTTTCGATGAAAGTCATATTTCCTAGTATGATAAAGTTTTCATTTTATATCCTCATAGTTCTCGTACATATGGGAAATAATAATTTCATGCTGGGCTTGATTTTGATAAGAATTATTTGACAAATCAAGATACGTTTGTAGCATTTGTTTATGATACTGATTTCTGTAGGTGACATGTTTATTGCCTAATTAACACCTTTGATGGACTTTAATCTGTTGATCACTTTATCTTGGGCTAATTAGTGTTATCACTACTTTTTACACGGGCCAATATTTACTTTGCAATTTCCTTCAATCGAGACTATTTGTAAACTTCGTTTCTAAAGGCTTTAATTTTTCAATAAGTTTTGTTTTTAGAAAACTAAAATCCACGAATTTAAAAACCCACGAACATGTAAATATTGTTCAAACCACGAAAATTGATACCCACGAATTAAAATACTTTCACAGTATAGAATTTGTAAGAATTACAAGTAAAAAGAACATTTCTATTTTATGGGTGGTTGTGGTCATAAAAAAAAGTATCTCATCCCCACCCCCATGTTCATTTTGGAACAGCCCTAAGTAATTATCAAATACCTAACAGATTTAAAATACATTGTAATAAATAGTGTATTAGCTAATAGGTTATATTGAAAAGTCCCTTGCTTGAAGAATATTTTTTTTTAGACTTTTCTGTTATTTAACCATTATTATAGAAAAGAATGCATCTGGTCAAAACATTTAGAGATAGTACTATCATAACTACTAGAACACACCCGCGAAATCGCGGGCATTCAGAGTGTAGTTTAAAGTATGTGAAGTGTTGTTGGAAAAATTTTGCAAAATATTGAATGACTGGAGAATTTCAGCAAAAGTATCATAATAAAATTAACGGTACCAATTTTCTTGCACCAGATGCGCATTTCGACAATACATGTCTCTTCAGTGATGCTCGTGGGACAGGAAAATGCTTTTTGGAAAGATTAGAAATTGTTCTAAATCTTTACTTAGGCACCACCCTCCCTAACAACAGGACAGGTTAGCTACTGTTACTAATTTTTTTATCCCTCCTCCTTTATTTCCAATATTCCCATTTTTTGGTTTGCTATCAATTTCAATATGAACATACATTTAGTATGTTATGCACATTCAAGTAAGGAGCCTGTAATTCAGTGGTTGTTGTTTGTATATGTGTTACATATTGGTTTTTCGTTCATTTTTTTGTACATAAATAAGGTCGCTAGTTTTCTGGTTTGAATTGTTTTACATTGTCAGTTCGGGGCACGTGGTTCGGGGCCTTTTAAAGCTGAGTATGCGCGCTATGGTCTTTGCTCGTTGTTGAAGGTCGTACGGTAACCTATAAGTGTTAATATCTGTGTCATATTGGAGGGGGGATAGGAGGGGTTCTGATCCCGAAATCCCGGGCTTAAAAACACGAAATCCCGAAATCCCGGGCTTAAAAAAACGAAATCCTGAGGTCCCGAAATTCGAATACCGGTAAAGAAATTCCCTGATCCCGAAAGGGGCAATCCCGAAACCCCGAGCTTAAAAACACCCAATCCCGGAGTCCCGATAAAGGTCCTATCCCCCTCATATTGGTCTCATGTGGAGAGTTGTCTCAACATGGCAATCATACCACATCTTCTTTTTTTTTGTCAATGAATTTTTGTAAAAGATTTAATGACTGGAGAATTTCAGAAAAGGTATCAAAAGTTAACATGAATATTTTTAGCGCTTATCTGTATATATTATGAACATTCATTACTATATAAATATAGTGCATTTACTTTCAATTTTAAGTTTACTTATCGATCCATAGTGGTCATTGATATAGTATACAGACCCTCTCTATTTAATAAACTCTGTGACTGCCGTGGATAGTTTACTTGAAAATGATAGCAGATAGAATTCTAAAAATAAACTTTATTCTTTGTATATATGTATGTTCAAAGTATACAGAAAAACGCAAACCGGAAGTCTAATCTGACTTAAAATTTCGTCCAATGACGGGACAATATCCGGATGCCTTTGTTCTCGTTTTTCTCCAAAAATAACTCAATCTGAATAATCACATGAATGGATGACAAATGGCACTATGCACTGTACCTATAGGACACAGAGGCGTGTTGATTAATTTATTGTGGAAAGAAGAGAAGCGACACCAAAAATGAGGTCTTCTCGTTTAATAGTATAGATTGATTCATTATTATTTGTTGGGTACCAATTTGTAGGTTTCGTGGGTACAGCTCTACCACAAATTCAAATGTTAAAGGAATTACAAATTTCCATTAGGCTTTGTGTATAATGCAGAGACCAAAACCAAAAAATAAAAAATCTACAAATAATTTAACTTTTCCTCTATACAAGAAAATTAGTAACCATGAAAATAAATGAATCCACAATAGGTGCAATATTGTATTCCTTTAGAAACCTATCCAACCATTTGCAGATGTAAATGGGGGGAAAAAATAGTTAAAAAAGATATTTAATTCCATCTACTGTATATTCATTGATGTTCTTTGATACCAATTTTTGTGACAAGGGGAAAAATTACATTTTTGTGGATATTTAAATATATGGTTTTGCCAAAGTTTGTATACAATCTATAGATTTTTTTTTAAACTTCAACAGCTGTACCCACGAAATCTAAAAAATTGGTATCCCATTAATAATAATAAATATGCAGTAAAAAGAAAGTTGGGGGTACCAAACAAAATCTTATCCTATAGTGTGGATTCATTTATTTTCTTGGGTTCCATTTTTCGTGGATTGAAGAAAACTTGCATTTTCGTGGATATTCAATTTCATAGTTTGGGAAAAGTTTTCATACATTCCTTTTGAGAAATTGTAATTCGTTGAACATTCAAATTAGTGGTTCTCCTGTTCCCACGGAATCCACGAAAATTGGTATCCAATGAATATTAATGAATCCGCAGTAATCCATATACCCTGAGACATTCACCATTAACTAACAAACCTGTATCATTCTCAAAAGAGTCTGGTAGCAAAGCGTAACAAATTAAATGGAACCATTAATTTTATTAATTGGCAAATAAAATTATTTGGATATATGTTTTCTAAACCATATATTACTTTCAAGTTTGAATGATAAAATTGAGAATGGAAATGGGGAATGTGTCAACAAGGGACAACAACCCGACCATTGAAAAAACAACAGCCGAAGGTCACCAACAGGTCTATAATGTAGTGAAAAATTCCCGCACCAGGAGGCATCCTTCAGCTGGATCCTAAACAAATATATACTAGTTTAGTGATAATGAAAATTGATAAGCCTCTGATTGGAAATGCAAAACCCTGAAAATCTTAAAACATCACAACATAAAATAGATGGTGCAGTACTACATGTTTCACTGAAAATTCATGTGAACATGTTCTGTTGGAGATATATGAATGAATAGCTGTAAACCTTCAGTGGAAAGTTAAATGTATATTTAGGACAAAAGGATGATATTGTGATTGAATATAAACCCCATCTCTGTACCAAACTGTCACCTTACCCAGACACGTTATTCTCACTCCAAGCTTTGTAAATATCAGGTGTAATGAACAGTATTAAAACTGTTTTTTTTTTAAATTATGAATAATCACAACATATAAATAGATGCGGCATAATTTCTTTTTTGTTTCGCCTGCAACAAATGTGTCAGAATGTATGACATAAAGGTTTCTTATCCTGTAGTGACATTAGCTCTCTTAAAATTAAAGAATCCAATAGATGTCCTTTATAATAACCTATCCAAAGCCATTTTATAATCTCTATTTACTGTAAATACTGAAATTATTTCGAGGTTTTAATTATTGCGAAAAATGTGACAGAGTTGTAAACGCAAAAATTCAAACTCGAATTTTGAAATGTTTTATATGAATTAAACAGGATTTTTCTCAAAATCATAAAAATAAGTCTAAAATGACAAAATAGCAATAATAAATGCACGCAATAATTTCTTAATTTACAGTGGCACCCCTGGTCTAAGTGCCTATACACCCCTGGTCTAAGTGCCTATAAATAGCAGCACATGACATACAAATCTATATGGGAGTGTGGATTAATCAGTACAGAGATTAATTCAATTGCACAAACAAAATAAAATATTGTCAAACAGTGTAACTTGAAAACACTTATGTTAATATTAGACTGTTTAAAATATTTACAAAATGATGAAAATAAATGCAATATTTCCCTAGACAAACTAGCTTTATCAAGCGTGCATCTATCTTGGTGAAATCAGATGTAGAGGATAAAAAACTTTTGCAGCTCAATGTACATGTTTCACATGAATTTAGCTGCCTTGTAAAAAATATATATGATGATTATAGGTTTCTATCTAACATAATTATGTCAAAATTGTCTATGATTCAATAACAGGGTTCATATAACCTTGACCTTTTTTTATGGCTCACTGGTCAATTTCAGAATATCAAATATACACCTTCACATCAATAATAAACTTTCAACTGTTTTAGGGAGTTAAAACTGTATTATTTGAACAGTGACACATTTCTACGGCAAACTAACTACTGTGAATTTATTATTATTGGTGGGATACCACTTTTTGTTGATTTTGTGATTACAAGCTTAAGTGAACCACAAATTTAAAGGTTCTACGAAGTACAATTTTTTTACAGGCCCCAGATGCAGACATTAACTAGAGGTTCTAAAGAGCCTGTGTCACTCACCTTGGTCTATGTGAATATTAAACAAAGGAAGCAGATGGATTCATGACAAAATTGTGTTTTGGTGATGGTGATGTGTTTGTACATCTTACTTTACTAAACAGTCTTGCTGCTTACAATTATCTCTATCTATAATGAACTTGGCCCAGTAGTTTCAATGGAAAATGTTAATAAAAATTTACAAATTTTATGAAAATTGTTAAAAATTGACTATAAAGGACAATAACTCCTTAGGGGGTCTATTGACCATTTCGGTCATTTTGACTTATTTGTAAATCTTACTTTGCTGAACATTATTGCTGCTTACAGTTCATCTCTATCTATAATAGTATTCAAGATAATAACCAAAAACAGCAAAATTTCCTTAAAATTACCAATTCAGAGGCAGCAACCCAACAACAGAATGTCCGATTCATCTGAAAATTTCAGGGCAGATAGATCTTGACCTGATAAACAGTTTAACCCCCATGTCAGATTTGCTCTAAATGCTTTAGTTTTTGAGTTATAAGCCAAAAACTGCATTTTACCCCTATGTTCTATTTCTAGCCATGGCAGCCATCTTGGTTGGTTGGCCTGGTCACCAGACACATTTTTTAAACTAAATACCCCAATGATGATTGTGGCCAAGTTTGGTTTAATTTGGCCCAGTAGTTTCAGAGGAGAAGATTTTTGTAAAAGTTAACAACGACGATGGACGACGGACGCAAAGTGATAGGAAAAGCTCACTTGGCCCTTTGGGCCAGGTGAGCTAATAAAACTGTAAAATAAAATATCCACTAAAATACAATGTTTTCTCAATCAACAAAAATTTGTACCCACGACAATAAATGAATCCACAGTCATTGACAGAAGGTAAAAATAAAGACAGAATCAATAATATAATTACCTTCAAATACTGGCTCAGGGGTTGTTGGTTTCACGGTTGTTGTTTTTACAGGTTTTGGAGTGGTTATCTGACCTGCAAAAAAATATTTTATTTCACCACAGAGACAATAAAATTCTGAAAACTGAATAGAAAGATGATGATGATTTTAGATTAGTATTCAACATCCAGTGGCAAATATTACAACCATATCAGTACAATAACCTGTGATGTGAATATAAATACTGGCAGAGCTCCAGATAAGCTGCGTATTTGCGTGATCACGCAATTCAAATAATAGAAAACCCAATGGAATTGCCGATTGCAGGGTTCAATAACCGAATTAATTCAAAGGAAAACCCAATTATATACCAAAACCATGAGTTCTCAACCCTTTTGTTGGTTACCGTTTGCGTTATTTACCCTTATCTGTTTTCACTTGTTGCGTAATCTATTTTTATTATATTTATAATTGGAAATGTCCTTTCGTTCTTAAAATAGATTCCTGCATATCAAGTAGCTGAAATGGGTCCCTGTTGGCATTTTGCCTTGCTCAAAAGGTACACGTGGTTTTGAAATCATTTCGATCTTCTCGGCGTTTATCCGATTAGCGTGCGTCATATTGTCATATTTTTTTCGAATTGCTCGAGATTTATCAAAACATACATTGAATTAAAACGAAAGTGAATGTCCGATAAAAATATTGAATAGAAGCATGTTTTCAGCTTCTTTTGCATAGCTGAGGGAAAGATATGATGATAACAACACTCAGCCATTGTTTTTAGGAAGCGTCCGTCGAACGCATGGGCGTGTTTGCATACCTCAACGAGAACATAATTTGCTAATAAACACGGGACTTCGTCAAAAACTGAATCAGTTGCCGTTAGAAAATGTGAAAGGCCAAATCAATTATGAAATGATATGTAATTGGAAACCAAAAGTTCTAATAAGGGATGAATTAACCCAGATTTATGTAAATTGAATAAAACAAAAACATTCAAGTATAAGAGTTTATATACTATTTTTGTTTTCGTTTTCACGGTTAATGAGTGAATACACACACAGGTACTCCTCTCAGAATTTTTAAATAAAGGTATATAAGAGAAAAAAAGATTTGAGACGAGTGCTTGGGAATGCACATATCCGTTATATACAGTTTACATTATAAATTGTGAGAAATTACAAAACTGGCAGAAGGTTAAAAACGGGACACAAATGAAACCTTCAATTGCTCGTCAGTGACTTAAGAAAATAAAACAGCTATAGCACATATTATTCAAAGAAAGAAACATACTTAAGATGGAAAAACATCCGGGGTTGATATTGCCTAAATATTCAATAGTGTGTTGATGAAAAAACCCAATACACTAAGGAGCTTGGTGGTGAAAAACCCAATTTGATATTTACTTGAGGGGTGAATTGGAATTGATAATGCAATTGAAAATCTTTATCACCCAATTGCATAAGAAATTGGTGGGTAAAAACCCCAATTTGTGAATTCTCATCTGGAGCTCTGTACTGGTATCTGCTAGACAGCCTTGCTCGTTAAAAATTTTAAAATGCTCATTCGTAAGGGAACAGTCCCAAAAAGGACATGTCACCTTACCTTTAACATTATCTTTTTTTTTTTTTTTTTTTTTTTAATTAATCAAAGTTTTATTGCACTTTTGCTGTTAACATTTACTCAATCTACAGCTTCAATTAAGTATCCCTTAAATTAGTCATTGCATATTTAGGAAAATAAAACCTTGAACATTATTCTAACATTTATCTCACCAGTCTTTACTAAATATTGACTGCCTAACAGAGTTGCAGTAAATAATAATTTTAAAGTTTTTGTTTTTACTCCGACAGTGATAAAACTGACAACCCCGGCACTAAAGACAAGCACCCAGCCTAAAGACCCATTGAAGTTAACTAAATTGTGAGAATTTAGTTAACCTTGGTTATGTATTATCAACAATATTACTCAACTAAAACAATTTGCTTTCAATAAAATTTCTTTAATGGAGTAGGCACAGTAAGACCCCTTTTTCGAACCAAAAAAATTGCATTTTTTCAAATTTTTAAAATTGTAAGTTTTCGCTATTCATTGGAAAGTTAAATACTTCGGTTACATAAATATGGACTGTTTTTGACGATGCATTGCTCATGCATCAGGTAAAAGCATCATAAATTTATACAAAAATAACTGAAATCTTCACTATTTTACCAATCATCCTATTTTTTAAATAGTTTTTGTCTAAAAGGGAAGTGGCCTCACATGTGTTCAGTCTTAATATTGAGACTGATCATGAATGTGCCCAATTACATTTCAGACAAAAAACATTTGAAAAGTGAAGTTTTATGGCATTTTTGAAAGATTTTCATATTCAGGGTTGAATTGAGCGTCTTTCTGGAACAAATTATTTCAAAACTTTAATATAATTCTCATTCTTAAGTATATATTCAGTAATTTAAACACTTACATTGGTCAACAAGTGCAGCACATGTGACTTCTGTCTTGTTGTAGCATCCTGTAAAACATATAATTATCTAATGAAAGAAGACTATTCAATTTGCTGCATGATAGAAACATAAAATATAAATACTAGCCAAACTAGCTTTTTCTTTTGGAAATCAAGAAATTTTAACAGAAAATGTTGTTAAAAATACAACTAAATGTAACATGTCAACATAGAATCATTTTCATAATAGCTACCATATTTATGTTTGTGCAATAGAAGAAAAAAGAAAGTTAAGTCATATGCAACCACAAATTTTTTTTTTTTTCATTACACCTGTTTTTTTATTTATAACTAAAATTCTTTAATTTGTCCACATTTAGAAGTTTACTTGATTTTAATTGCTTGCTTCCAAGAAGCAATTTGCCGACATATTTTCCATATGCAAGTGACCTTAGTGTGACCCTTCTCGTTATAATCTGGTGATCCCAATACGCATGGATCTGTCATTGAAATAAACTATTGTCTGATTGTACATGTCATACACATGCTCAATATTCATGCTTCTTTGTTTATTGTTTACTATAAGGTGACAATCGGTAAACTACGGCATCAAAACACAGCAATTAATTAGCTGCCATACTTGTTAAATCATAACAGACAGAGACAAAAAAAATGACGATTACACAATATTAAGTGTAAGTGTAAGAAATGATAAAATCATGCACAGAAGACTAAGTTTATGATAAATACATGCAATGGTTTAAGAATTGGATAAACGTGCTAGTTTTTCGTATTATTCAATTAAGGCGTTTTGAGCGATTGGCAACCACACAGAATAAATGTCTAAAACACGTACGAAATGACGAGTGGGCAATACAGGGGAACCTTCACATTATCTGACCCAGTCAATTGATAACCTGAGCGTGCAAAGAAATAGTCTTGTCCACCCTGTTATGAATATGATTATATGTTGACATAATAGTTTGTTAGCTTAGCTTAGTTTCAGTCAGAATCTGGGGAAAGTTTTAGGCGTTGAAGGATAAAACAAGATGATATAGAATTTCACTTTCCATTTACCAATTCATTCTGCTGAACAAACCACACATTTCAAGGTGGAGTTTAAAATTTTCATAGAAATAATTATGGATGAAATTTGCTTCAAAAATTAAATATGGAGAATATGTCCCATGGTGATGCCCCTACTTACATCATGTTTATACAAAGTAATAAAACTTGACATTGCAGGGGCATGGTTATTTGATTTCTTGACTTTTTTCAAAATATAATTCAGAAAAACTTAGATATAAAGAAACATAAATAATTTGCACTTTGTTTAGTGTTTTTATCAACTGGACCGTATATATTTACAGTGAGCTTAAGTTTTGGGCCAAACAGTAAAACATTTACTGTGGATCCATTAATATTCGTTGGATACCAATTTTCGTGGATTTTGTGGGTACAGGAGAACCACGAATTCAAATGTTCAACGAAATAAAAAATTTCTAATGGAATGAGTATAGACATCCCCAAAACCATGAAATTAAATATCCACAAATATGTCAGTTTTCCTCAAACCACAAAAATTGGTACCCACGAAAATAAATGAATCCACAGTATAGCAGTAAGCCTTTTTCTCATGTTTTAGAATCCTCTTTTACTATTCCATTTTTGAATATAATAATTTTGACAGCATCTTGACTACCCATGATCATTGTGATGTCCCCAATATTTTTTTTAAACATGTTTTTACCAGCAAATGGTGTCTTAGTTGCTCCACTTCCAGTACAGTTAACAAACACACATCCAAGGTCAGTTCCATGTTCGCAGCATTCTGTCACATTTGTTGTGAAGTTTCTGCAGGACACTGAAATTAGAAGACTTATTTGTTATTGTTTGTAATTCAAGGTAGGTATAATAAGACCCATTGGTTAGTAGCTACAAAAATTGTAAAAATTATTGAGCGTATCCAAGCCTTTCAAAATTTAATAAATTTTACTGATAAATACAGAAAAGTCATTAGTAGGGCTACATATTTTTTTTTTTTTTTTCTACATTATTTAGGCCATTAGTTTTTCTTGTTTGAACTGTTTAGATTTGTAATTTCAGGGCCGTTCAAAGCTGAATATGTGGTATGGTAACTCATTGTTGAAGGCTGATCATTTTTGTGTCATTTGGTCTCTTGTGAAGAGTTGTCTCATAGGAAATCATACCAAATTTTCTTTTTCATATCTATCATGATGTCATCAGCATGTTGAAGTCATACTCTTCTGAATACCATGTTATCATCATAAAATAGCTACACCCATCAAAACTTATGGTTATCTAAAACCTGTATTTAAACTACTCATTACCTCCCTTGTAAATGTTTACGATTACCTCCCTTGTAAATGTTAAAATAAGACTAATTTTTCAAAGTTTTTATTTTTGGACAGGTTACCTAGGACATCCTGGGACCAAAGTCAAGTTAGAGCAAGGTACAAAAGTAACATTAAGCTTTCAATCTTTACAATTCTCTGGGAAAATTTACTGCTTTGTATTCTCTTTACAAGAGAAATGCATCTGAATAGTAAAATTTCCCCTCAAATTGTTTGAGTCAAAAGTCGGTAATATGAAAATAGTCTATTACCTCCCTTGTTGATGATTATGATTACCTTCCTTATATATGTTTATGATAACCTCCCTTTTAAACATTTCTGATTACCTCCCTTGTAATTGTTTCTACCACATCACTTACCTGTAGGACCAACTGGTGTTGCATCACCTAGCAATAAATATAAAATCTCTTTAAATATTTGTTATCATTAAATTTGTACCATATATATAATAGGGAGTCTCCTTCCATCAAAAAAGGAATAAACACATTGTCATACTAAATTCTTATCTGATTTCAATTTTCCAAGATCGTACGCGAGCTCAAAATGTGCCTTAAACCTTAAAATTGTATCTTATTAATCTCTTGAAGTATGGAGAACCATTGGAGGCAATTATTATTATTGCCGCAAATACTATCATTTTGGGTAAGGCAGTTATATTACTGTTCCAAAATGGTAAGGGTTAAATATATTTTAAAAAGCAATGGCAAAAGATTGCTTTAGAGATAGCAATATTTTCCATAAAATTTTTAATTTCCAAGAGGCATAACACCTGTAAACAAGAATATGTCCCTAGTACATGAATGCCCCATCTGCATTATCATTTTCTATGTTTCATGAAAGTAGAGTAAAAACTCTAATTTGGCATTAAAATTAGAAATATCACATCATAAGGAACATGTGTACTAAGTTTCAAGTTGATTTGACTTCAACTTCATCAAAAACTACCTTGACCAAAAACTTAACCTGAAGCAGGACAGATGGACGAAGGAATGACAGCTAAACAAACGGACGGACAAATGGATGCACAGACCAAAAAACATAATGCCCATAATTGTGGCATAAAAAAGTTTCATAGCAGTGGGCTTTAGAGTGCTTACAATACAATTTACCAGATAATCTATATCCGCAATGAATATCACTAATCAAACAAGTAAAAAATAATTGATTGGAACATTTTCTAAGTCCTCTCAAATTTTGCTGATTCTTTTATTTATTGTAAACTGGCATGTTTATAGGTATTTAATTTGGTAGTTTTGTTAAAGTCTGCCTACATTCCCTTGTAAAATTTGTAATTCGTTCACCATTTGAATATGTGGTTCCCATGTACCCACAAATTCCAATAAATATTCAAAGAATATCAATAAATCTTCAGTAAACCTTTGAAATTAATTTCATAATACTCCTAGACTTATTATATATGTTTTGTAAATTGTTTTTTTATAAAATAGGCTGTAACTTTTCTCATTTGAATTATTTCGCATCTTTCAAAGTCAACTATACAATATAGTATTTTTTTATTGTTGAAGGTGGTATGGTTGTCTATAATTGCTTACATCAACCTTTGTGTACATTTAGATGATTTTAATACAAGTTTCCATACAATTTATTTTTCTAGGTGACACAGCTTCTTTGAAAAATCCCCCCCCCCCCCAAATCAAACTTTTCCAAGACATCCAGGGCCGTAACTACATTGAGGCAAATGAGGCAAATGCCTCATGTTAGAAATTTAAAAAAAAGAGAAAAAACTGAAACAAAAGATTGTCTTAATATCGAATTGTTTTCACGGAAAGTGTCTAGCAAGAAGCAAGTTCTCTTCACTCTCTGGTGTCGCCCCAGCATGTTTTTTGTTATCCATGTTTCTTTTTTACTGTAAGTTTTCTGAGTTGATGGTCTACTGTTTGTACTCAGTCTGTGTCCCGGGTTTGTCATTTGTTCATTTATTGTCCTACTTTATGACTATAGTCTGAGTGTTGATTTTTCTTTGTAAACGTGTGGTTTTGCAATGTTGCATGTCCACCGATGTCCAGATATTGTGCGAGAAAATATTTTCAGATCTTTTAAGAATATACGATGCTACAAGAATAACAAGACACAGAAAAAAATGGTCTTTTCTGCATGGAGAATTAAACTTGATATCAAAGAATAAACCAGATGCTCCGCAGGGCGTAGCTTTATACGACCGCAGAGGTTGAACCCTGAATGGTTGGGGCAAGTATGGACACAACATTCAAGCTGGATTCAGCTCTAAATTTGGATTGTGATTAAATAGTTGACACAGCATAGGTTTCTGACACAGAATGAATGTGTTCTAATGAACTTTAAATTTTTGTTTTCTCTTAGAGCAATTCACTATGCTGTTGAATATTAATCCTCTCAAAAAAATGTTTGAAGAAATTTTCTTTTTATTTATGAATTTTCAAATGAGAAAAATTGAACCCAATTTTTTTTAATCACATCCCCCTTTCCCTTATTCCAAAACTAATCTCAATTAAAATTTCTAATGGAGTTTGCAACAATAACTACTCATTTAAATACATCATAATATATTAAGATGTAAAAAAACTGCTTGTTATCACTGAATGGTAAAGATTATTTTAATTTATCAGTTGGTAGTAAAAAGTGAATATACATTGTATATTTGGTTCATAACATGAAAGACATTCTGGTTTTGGGTAATCATGTGTGAAAACCCCTTCTGCAAATCTTTTAGCCTACAAAAAATGTAACAATTTTAATAAAGGCTACATTTAGAAAAAAGAAACATCTTTGTTATATACAATATACATTGTATATTGTATATAACAAAGATTTAAGTTGATTCTGGACAAAGAAAGATAACTCCAATTAAAAAAAATTCTTGCTATTGCACAATATTGTGAAATTAGATATTTCTTGTTGATTCTGGACAAAGAAAGATAACTCTATTTAAAAAAAAAATTGCTATTTCACAATATTGTGCAATTAGAAATTTCTTGCCATTGCGCAATACTGTGCAATTGAAAAGACTTGCTATTGAACAATACTTAATATAATAATTTTAGATCCTGATTTGGACCACCTTAAAAACTGGGCCCATAATCAAAAATCTAAGTACATGTTTGGATTCAGCATATCAAAGAACCCCAAGATTTCAATTTTTGTTAAAATCAAACTAAGTTTTATTTTGGACCCTTTGGACTTTAATGTAGACCAATTTGAAAACAGGACCAAAAATGAAGAATCTACATACACAGTTAGATTTGGCATATCAAAGAACCCCATTTATTCAATTTTTGATGAAATTAAACAAAGTTTAATTTTGGACCCCGATTTGGACCAACTTGAAAACGGGGCCAATAATCAAGAATCTAAGTACATTTTTAGATTCAGCATATCAAAGAACCCAACCAATTCATTTTTTTGGACCCTTTGGACCTTAATGTAGACCAATTTGAAAACGGGACCAAAAGTTCAGAATTTACATACACAGTTAGATTCAGCATATCAAAGAACCCCAATTATTCAATTTTGATGAAATCAAACAAAGTTTAATTTTGGACCCTTTGAGCCCCTTATTCCTAAACTGTTGGGACCAAAACTCCCAAAATCAATACCAACCTTCCTTTTATGATCATAAACCTTGTGTTTAAATTTCATAGATTTCTATTTACTTATACTAAAGTTATAGTGCGAAAACCAAGAAAATGCTTATTTGGGCCCTTTTTGGCCCCTAATTCCTATACTGTTGGGACCAAAACTCCCAAAATCAATAACAACCTTCCTTTTGTGGTCATAAACCTTGTGTTAAAATTTCATAGATTTCTATTCACTTTTACTAAAGTTAGAGTGCGAAAACTAAAAGTATTTGGACGACGACGACGACGCCAGTATGATAGCAATATACGACGAAAAATTTTTCAAATTTTGCAGCCGTATAAAAACTGGCTTTTTTTTTTGGTAGATAAAACTAAATAGCTAAATAAGTAAGGTCACCAATTTCCAGGTATCAAATAATTTGAAAAAAAACCAATCATATGACTTTTTACATTGAAGGGTTAAACTTGCATTAACTTCCATTTTCAGACCCTTTAACAGAAAATAAAGGAATATTGAGTAAATGTGCACGAAACCTAATCGCACACAAAGTTGATGCATAGATAAGATACTAATGATCAATGGTCAAAGTTGCTGGAGGGTCTTCAACAATAAAAGAATCATTAATACCGTAAAACAGGGTCAAGATGGTCCCTAGTGTTGACTTAAGCAGTATACTAGTACTTAAAGTATGATACTGCACTGTCACTATATTTAAATCTAGTCATAAAAAAATCACCAAAGTCTAAGCACAATATAAGACCAGAACAGACGGAGAGATCCGGAATAAATGATTATGAGAATTACGATTTTTGCTTTATCCTACTTTTCTACATTGACTAGAGGTATAGAGGGAGGGTTGATAACTCATAAACATGTTTAACCCCGCCGCATGTTTGTGCCTGTCCCAAGTCAGGAGCCTCTAGCCTTTGTTAGTCTTGTATCATTTTTAATTTTAATTTCTTGTGAACAATTTGGAGTTAAGTATGGTGTTTGTTACCACTGAACTAGTATACATATTTGTTAGGGGCCAGCTGAAAGACGCCTCGGGGTGCGGAAATCTCTCGCTGTATTGAAGAGGTCATTGAAGACTTGTTGGTGAACTTATGCTGTTGTCTATTCTATGGTCGGGTTGCTGTCTCTTTCCATTCTCAATTTTATATCTGTCTTTAAATGTTGTCCATAAAACCAAAATGTCTTAAATTGAAATGAATCTATGGTTTTGCGTTGAGACCAGAATATTGTCAGAAAATTAGCTAAAAATTAATTGCGTTTCAATGTCAGAAAGAGTTCTGGAAACTCTCAGAATGCACGATTTTGCGTTATTTTTCTCAGAGCTTGTGGGGGCCTTAAGCGGTCCCCAGACCCCTCGCCAATTTTTTTTGCCTCGATCTGCTCGGCGTATATATATTTGCCTCACTATTAGACGAGGCTAGTTACGGCCCTGACATCTCCTGATATAAATTTCATAAAAATAAATTTAAATTACTTGATTAACACAGCATTTCAACTGCTTTAAATAACTGCTACTGGAGTTTTATCATGAAAGTCAGCCAAATACATGTATTCAGATGTGGTGTGACATATCTAATGCAGTTCTAGATAAACATGCACCAATTGTTACTAAAAGAGTAACAAGAGGCTCTCAAGAGCCTGAATCGCTCACCTGATTTTTTTTGGTTTAATCTCTCATCAATCATTATTTTGGCTTTTCAATTTATTTAAATGTTCTTTGAATCATCATATTATCTTCAAAAGCAAAAAAAAAATATTTTCTCCTATGTTCTATTTTAGCCATAGGAGCTATGTTTCTTGATATACAAGGAAATGAAATATAAAATTTATACTAGATACTCTGAAACTCTGAAACTCATTTAGCCTAAGTTTGGCTGAAATTGATACAGCAGTTTCAAAGGAGAAGATTTTTAAAGTAAGTCAACATGATGAACAAATTGTGAAAAAAGTCTTTAAAGGGCAATAACTTCATAAGAGGTCAATTGACAATTTTGATCAAATTGACTTATTTGTAGATCTTACTTTGCTTAACATTTTTGCTATTAACAGTTTATCTGTATCTATAATAATATTCAAGATAATGACCAAAAACCGCAAAATTTCCTTAAAATTACCAATTAAGTGGCAGCAACCCAACAATGGGTGGTTTGATTCATCTGAAAATTTCAGGGCTGATACATATTGACCTAATGAACATTTTAACTCCATCTCAGATTTGCTCTTAATGCTTTCATTTTTGAGATATAAGCCAAACTGCATTTGACCCCTATGTTCTATTTTAAGTAACGGCGGCCATGTTTTTTGATGGATCAAAAATCGAAGCACACACTTAGTGCAGAATAATCTAAGGAACAATCATACTAAGTTTCATCCAAATCCATTCAGTAGTTTCAGAGGAGAAGATTTTTTAAAGTCAGCAAATATGATGAATAAATTGTGAAAAATTGTCATTAAAGGACAATAGCCCCTTAAGGGGTCAATTGACAATTTTGATCAAATGACTTATTTGTAGATCTTACTTTGCTGATCATTTTTACTATTTACAGTTTATCTTTATCTATAATAATATTCAAGATAATGACCAAAAACTGCAAAATTTCCTTAAAATTACCAATTAAGTGGCAGCAACCCAACAATGGGTTGTTTGATTCATCTGAAAATTTCAGGGCTGATACATATTGACCTAATGAACATTTTAACTCCATCTCAGATTTGCTCTAAATGCTTTCATTTTTGAGATATAAGCCAAAAACTGCATTTGACCCCTATGTTCTATTTTAAGTAACGGCGGCCATGTTTTTTTATGGATCAAAAATCGAAGCACACATTTAGTGCAGAATAATCTAAGGAACAATCATACTAAGTTTCATCCAAATCCATTCAGTAGTTTCAGAGGAGAAGATTTTTTAAAGTTAGCAAATATGATGAACAAATTGTGAAAAATTGTCATTAAAGGACAATAACCCCTTAAGGGGTCAGTTGACAATTTTGGTCATATTAACTTATTTGTAGATCTTACTTTGCTAATAATTTTTGATGTTAACAGTTTATCTGTATCTATAATAATATTCAAGATAATGACCAAAAACTGCATAATTTCCTTAAAATTACCAATTAAGTGGCAGCAACCCAACAATGGTTTGTTTGATTCATCTGAAAATTTCAGGGCTGATAGATCTTCAGCTAATGAACATTTTTACCCCATGTCAGATTTGCTCTAAATGCTTTAGTTTTTGAGATATAAGCCAAAAACTGCATTTGACCCCTATGTTCTATTTTTAGTAACGGCGGCCATGTTTTTTGATGGATCAAAAATCGAAGCACACACTTTGTGCAGGATAATCTAAGGAACAATCATGCTAAGTTTCATCCAAATCCATTCAGTAGTTTCAGAGGAGAAGATTTTTTAAAGTCAGCAAATATGATGAATAAATTGTGAAAAATTGTCATTAAAGGACAATAACCCCTTAAGGGGTCAATTGACAATTTTTGTCATATTAACTTATTTGTAGATCTTACTTTGCTGATCATTTTTGCTGTTTACAGTTTATCTTTATCTATAATAATATTCAAGATAATGACCAACCAGATGCTCCGCAGGGCGTAGCTTTATACGACCGCAGAGGTTGAACCCTGAACGGTTGGGGCAAGTATGGACACAACATTCAAGCTGGATTCCGCTCTAAATTTGGATTGTGATTAAATAGTTGACACAGCATAGGTTTCTGACACAGAATGAATGTATTCAAATGAACTTAAAATTTTTGTTTTCTCTTAGAGCAATTCACTATGCTGTTGAATATTAATCCTCTCAAAAAAATGTTTGAAGAAATTTTCTTTTTATTTATGAAATTTCAAATGAGAAAAATTGAACCCAATTCTTTAATCACATCCCCCTTTCCCTTATTCCAAAACTAATTTCAATTAAAATATTCTAATGGAGTTTGCAACAATTACTACTCATTTAAATACATCATAAAATATTAAGATGTAAAAAAACTGCTTGTTATCACTGAATGGTAAAGATTATTTAAATTTATCAGTTGGTAGTAAAAAGTGAATATACATTGTATATTGTATATAACAAAGATTTAAGTTGATTCTGGACAAAGAAAGATAACTCCAATTAAAAAAAAATCTTGCAGATATTTCTTGCTTACTATACTGGACAAAGAAAGATAACTCTTAATTTAAAAAAAATTTGCTATTTCACAATATTGTGAAATTAGATATTTCTTGCCATTGCACAATACTGTGCAATTGAAAAGACTTGCTATTGCACAATACTTAATATAATAATTTTAGATCCTGATTTGGACAAACTTGAAAACTGGACCCATAATCAAAAATTTAAGTACATGTTTAGATTCAGCATATCAAAGAGGCCCAAGAATTTAATTTTTGTTAAAATCAAACTTAGTTTAATTTTGGACCCTTTGCACTTTAATTTAGACCAATTTTAAAACTGGACCAAAAATTAAGAATCTACATACACAGTTAGATTTGGCATATCAAAGAACCTCAATTATTCAATTTTTAATGAAATCAAACAATGTTTAATTTTGGATCTCGATTTGGGCCAACTTGAAAACTGGGCCAATAATCAAAAATCTAAGTACGTTTTTAGTTTCAGCATATCAAAGAACCCCAAGGTTTCAATTTTTGTTAAAATCAAACTAAGTTTAATTTTGGACCCTTTGGACCTTAATGTAGACCAATTTGAAAACGGGACCAAAAATTAAGAATCTACATACACAGTTAGATTCGGCATATTAAAGAACCCCAATTATTCAATTTTGATGAAATCAAACAAAGTTTAATTTTTGACCCTTTGGGCCCCTTTTTCCTTAACTGTTGGGACCAAAACTCCCAAAATCAATATCAACCTTTCTTTTATAGTCATAAACCTTGTGTTTAAATTTCATAGATATCTATTTACTTATACTAACGCTATGGTGCGAAAACCAAGAACAATGCTTATTTGGGTCCCTTTTTGGCCCCTAATTCCTAAACTGTTAGGACCGAAACTCCCAAAATCAATACCAACCTTCCTTTTGTGGTCATAAACATTGTGTTTAAATTTCATTGATTTCTATTTACTTTAACTAAAGTTATTGTGTGAAAACCAAGAATAATGCTTATTTGGGCCCTTTGTTGGCCCCTAATTCCTAAACTGTTGAAACCAAAACTCCCAAAATCAATCCCAACCTTTCTTTTGTGGTCATAAACCTTGTGTCAAAATTTCATAGATTTCTATTAACTAAAACTAAAGTTATAGTGCGAAAACCAAGAAAATGCTTATTTGGGCCCTTTTTGGCCCCTAATTCCTAAAATGTTGGGACCAAAACTCCCAAAATCAATACCAGCCTTCCTTTTATGGTCATAAACCTTGTGCTAAAATTTCATAGATTTCTATTCACTTTTACTAAAGTTAGAGTGCGAAAACTGAAAGTATTCGGACGACGACGACGACGACGACGACGCCAACGTGATAGCAATATACGAGGAGCGGTCGTATAAAAACTGCAAAATTTCCTTAAAATTACCAATTAAGTGGCAGCAACCCAACAATGGTTTGTTTGATTCATCTGAAAATTTCAGGGCTGATAGATCTTCAGCTAATGAACATTTTTACCCCATGTCAGATTTGCTCTAAATGCTTTAGTTTTTGAGATATAAGCCAAAAACTGCATTTGACCCCTATGTTCTATTTTTAGTAACGGCGGCCATGTTTTTTGACAGATCAAAAATCAAAGCACACACTTTGTGCAGGATACTCTAAGGAACAATCATGCTAAGTTTCATCCAAATCCATTCAGTAGCTTCAGAGAAGAAGATGTTTGAAAAATTGTTAACGACGACAGACGACGACGGACGCCAAGTGATGAGAAAAGCTCACATGGCCTTTTAGGCCAGGTGAGCTAAAAAGAGACAGACAACCTCAGGTCCTGAATGGTTCAATAATGATATTGCATATGCCAGAAAAATGAGAGACAAATATTAATTCTTATAAATACAGATTATTTATTGAAATCAACCTATCTGTATAAATAATATTAAAAACTGATCATGTCATCATGTTTATTTTTTCATCACATTTTATCAAGTTGTATTGAACATTATTTATATCATACTTGACTTTTTATACTAATGTATGGAATGTATATGTTTGCATTTCGTTTGATTTTTTATGATGAGGGCCTGAGGAAGATTAGTTTTATAGCTTACTGTGTAACCCTCTTAAAATAAAGTATTGTTGTTGTTGGTAAAGGAAACATAAATATTGCTTTATACTGCAATCAGCTATTTTACTATACAGATAAATCTATATGTATAAACGTTAGCTTTATACATCAATGACCTCAACTAACCTATAAGCCCCCCCTTCTTACCAGAACTACTGTATTTCATCAACAATGTCATGTCATGACCATGACAACGTAAAGTAACAATGGTCAGACTTTTATGAATTTAAACTTTTATGTCTTCAAATTGGTTATTTATATACCATGTTTATCAAATGTTATTAATTAAGTTCATTTTCCCTTTCTAATTCCTTAATATGTCGATGTCTTACCGCCTGGACTACGCTCATAGGGAAATATCCCAAAATGGTACCCCAAGAGGGAAATTCCAATCACTTTTTTTAACAATTTTTGTTACCTAATTTTTTTTCATTTTTCACTTTTTTTTTCGATTTCAGTATAAAGACAATATACGTATAGTGTCTTGAAATATGAAATTATTTGTATTCAGCACGTAACAGGAAAATGCTCGGTAGAACCTTGCATTTTCCCTTTTCTAAGCCTCATACAAATAAATTTCATATTTCAAGACACTATACGTATATTGTCTAATTATAAACAGATATAATTGCTCTAACAGGAGGTATGTCCAAATTAATACTTACAAGTTTGGTTAACTTTTTCTGTCAAATCACAGGTTTTATTTATCACAGCTTGGTCTGATTTATTGAAACAACCTGAATTTATAAAATAAAAGAATAATTATAAGCTTTTCACTTAATTTAAGACCTGTCAACTTTCCCAGTTTATAGGAGTTCCCAAGGTTTCCTCAAAAACTTAAAACTCTCAATTTAATAAACTAAAATTTAAAAAAAAACATCCAAGTATTGAAAATTACATTTAAACAACTATATACTGATTCAAAACCATTCAGTGATAAACTAAAAAAAAAAAAACTGTAAAAGAGATGCATTTTGTCTGCTTTGGATAGCTTAAAAATTGACATTAGATTTTTTTTTAAACTGGCAGGTATATAATATCAATTATTAAGTAGAAGATAAAATAGTTATAAATTAAAACCCTATCCACAAGTGTCTAACATAACCATATTTTTCTACATAACACTTACAGCAAAGGTCCTGAATTATGCAAAATGTTAGATATTTACTCACAAGAGTGCACACGCTGAACTGTCTCGCCTTCTGTACTAATCATTGATATTATGTTGATAGTCCTAAGTATGAAGCTTTATTACAACTGTCACATAAACTTACCATTAATCAAGATAACTAAACAAAGACCAATGAACCTTAAAAATGAGGTCAAGGTCAGATGAACCATGCCAGGCAGACATGTACAGCTAACAATGCTTCTTTACAACATATATAGTTGACCTATTACTTATAGTTGAAGAAAAATAGACCAAAACACAAAAAACTTAACACTGTGCAATGAACCGTGAAATTGAGGTCACGGTCAAATAAAACCTGCGTGACTGACATAAACATCATAAAATATTTCCATACACCAAATATAGTTGACCTATGGCATATAGTATTAGATAAAAAGACCATAACTCAAAAACTTAACTTTGACCACTGAACCATGAAGATGAGGTCAAGGTCACATGACATCTGCCCGCTAGACATGTACACCTTACAATCATTCCATACAACAAATATAGTATACCTGTTGCATTTAGTATGAGAAAAACATACCAAAACACAAAAAAACTTAACTATAACCACTGAACCATGAAAATGAGGTCAAGGTCAGAAGACACCTGCCAGTTGGACATGTACACCTTACAGTCCTTCCATACACGGAATATACAAGCCCTATTGGTTATAGTATCTGAGATATGGATTTGACAACCAAAACTTAACCTTGTTCACTGGTCCATGAAATGAGGTCGAGGTCAAGTGAAAACTGTCTGACAGACATGAGGACCTTGCAAGGTACGCACATATCAAATAGTTTTCCTATTACTCATAATAAAGAGAGAATTCAACATTACAAAAAATCTGAACTTTTTTAATCAGACGGTTAAAAAATAACCCTTAAATTAGTAAATCTCCACATTACTTTAATAAAATCAATTACGATATTTACTACGAAAACAGGTTAAAAATTGATTCAAAATTTAAAATAGCCAGTTTTTGACACCATCAACACAATAGATAATGTACATACCACTGATACTCTTTGTAGGATCTGTCTTATTTTTACACTCATAGAACAAACAATCTGTTAACTGGGTGAAGGTGGTGTTACAGCATTCCTCCTTCTTAATGAAAGATTTACAGGTTCCTGATAAGAAAACAATTAACTTTCATCAGCAGTAGTACATATAGAGGGTGATAGAGCAGAATGTTACCCTTAGAAAACATTGTCAACTTAGGGCGATAGAGCAGAATGTTACCCTGAGAAAATATTGTCAACTTAGGGCGATAGAGCAGACTGTTACCCTGAGAAAATATTGTCAACTTAGATTGCTAGAGCATATTGTTACCCTTAGAAAACATTGTCAACTTAGGGTGATAGAGCAGAATGTTACCCTTAGAAAACATTGTCAACTTAGGCGATAGAGCAGAATGTTACCCTGAGAAAATATTGTCAACTTAGATTGCTAGAGCATATTGTTACCCTTAGAAAACATTGTCAACTTAGGGTGCTAGAGCATATTGTTACCCTTAGAAAACATTGTCAAATTAGGGTGATAGAGCAGATTGTTACCCTTAGAAAACATTGTCAACTTAGGGTGCTAGAGCATATTGTTACCCTGAGAAAACATTGTCAACTTATGGTGCTAGAGCATATTGTTACCCTGAGAAAACATTTCCAACTTGGGGAAAAGCCAAAGCTGAGAAGGTGATAGAGCAGAATGTTACCCAGAGAAAACATTGTCAACTTAGGAAAAGCCAAGGTTGACAATGTTTTTGAGGGGTTACAATCTGCTCTATTCATTTCCTACATGTAGTTAGGTATGTGTTGTTCAAATTATGATACTGATTGCTCTGATATTATTAAGCAGTGAACGGTAAAGATTGCTTCAATACATCAGTGGGAAGTTAAATAAATTTTTGCATTGGTGGTAGTTGATTTAACAGCAATTCTAGACAAAGGAAGATAACTCCAAATTTTTCAAAGATGATTTTAACAATGACACCATTCTATTTTGAGAACAGATACTGTGAAAGTACTTTTATTCGTGGGGTACCAATTTTCGTGGTTTTCGTGGTTGACTTTATCCACCAATTTAAGTGTCCAACGAAATAAAATAACCATTGTCCAAACAAAGTCAAGAAAGACCCTTATGTAAGTTTGACTACTGATATGATCTAAAGAATGTATTGAATAACGCCAAATCGGAAAATAATTTACCGATAATAGCAGTCACACTCTAGAACTACACCTTCATGCAAGATTATACTCATTTAATCTTTAATAACCTAAACTGTACAACTTTTGATTTTTTAATTCTCATAAAAAATGTTTTTGATGATGAAAGTCAGATTTCCGGTATTGATATGCTAGTATGACAATGTATGATAAAGTGTTCATTTTATATCCTCATAGTTTTCGTACACGTGGGAAATTATAATTTCATGCTGGGCTTGATTATGAAAAAAATCATTTGACAATTTAAGACACGTTTATCACATTTGTTTATGTTGCTGTTTTCTTTAGGTGAAATGTTTATGGCCTAATTTACACCTTGCATGGTCTTTAATCTGTTGATCACTCTATCTTGGGTTTATGTTGTCACTAGGATTTACACGGTTCAATGTTTACTTTGCAATTTCCTTCAATCCAGCGTGTCTAAAGGCTTTAATTTTTTCACTTTTTTTTTTTTTTTTTGAAAACTAAAATCCACGAATTTAAAAACCCACGAACATGTAAATATTGCTCAAACCACGAAAATTGATACCCACGAATTAAAGTACTTTCACAGTATTAGATTCCTGCAACTTGCAAAAGTTACAGTATAAAATTATCTTGACAAGTGTAACATAATTTTCCCCCTTGAATATCTGAGAATTTTTTACATCGATAAATTTCATGGATAGGATGTATAGAACGTTATGACTAATGCACTATATTTTGAGTATAAAAAAAGCCTAAGGTAGTGATAAGCCATAAGCCTTGGAACATTTAGGTATCAAGTCAGTCCCATAAGGTTTAGATTGCATTTCATTCATGCAATCTTTACCTAAAAAGCACATAAATGATAAAGTGTCTCTTTGAAAATTAATAGAATGTTATTCATGGACAGAGTTAAATGTCTCCCTCGTTAAAAACCAATCAAAATATAGCATTTTAACATGTAGTATTGTGTATATTTATCATTTTGTTATATAATAGGCCATTAAGTGACCTTTAATTGTTAATTTTCTGAAAAAGATACTATTTTATTGGAACTATGTTTTGTATGTTATGAATATATGCTCACACAAAAAGAAGATGTGGTATGATTGCCAATGAGACAGCTCTCCACAAGATAGCTTGTTTGCCAAATGGTTTTAAAACATTACCAAAAATTTTCACAATATTTTTAAAGTAGTTTTTGTCCAAATTGTGATGTATTAAAAAGACATTGCAACACCATATATTGAGGATAGTTTACTTGTAACCAAAATCATATATGGATGTCAAAGAAATATAATTGTCATAGTACTATTGTTAGATCATCTTGGTTTTACGGTTACCATACATACAGATAAATCTGTACTTCAGCCTCTACAAATTATAGTGTTGTGGGGTTTTGAAATTAATACAATAACTATGTGTAATAGAGTAACAAAATAAAAGGCAGATAACATTATTAAATTATGTTGTTAGTTCAATCTCAAACAAGAATTTGTTCATGGTAAATCAATGCCCCACTCGCACTATCATTTTCTATGTTCAGTGGACTGTGAAATTGGGGCAAAACTCTAATTTAGCATTAAAATTAGAAAGATAAAAACATAGGGATCACATGTACTTGAAGTTGATAGGACTTCAACTTCACCAAAAACTACTCTGATCAAAATTTTACCTTAAAAGGGATCGACAGACGGAGGGATGAAAGAACAGACACATAATGCCCATAGGTGGGTCATCAAAACCATATTAGTTTTCTGGAACTTAAAGCAGCATTATCAGCATTAATTTGGTTAAATCATAACACAAAACATGTGAAAAAAAAATTATGAATGAAAATGTGTTTTTTTCATAACCAATAACATACAATATAGAATGTATACAATACCTTACCTTTTAATTCTAATACAAAATAAATAAGATAAACATTACAATATATTTTTCAATCATGCCAGGTAACAATTATTTAATCACTAGGCCCATGCACATTTTTTCTAAACAAGTATTAATCATATAGATTGTATAAAGATCAGAGGCAAAAGAAACCAGATGCTCCGCAGGGTGTAGCTTTATACGACCGCAGAGGTTGAACCCTGAACGGTTGGGGCAAGTATGGACACAACATTCAAGCTGGATTCAGCTCTAAATTTGGATTGTGATTAAATAGTTGACACAGCATAGGTTTCTGAAACAGAATGAATGTGTTCTAATGAACTTAAAATTTTTGTTTTCTCTTAGAGCAATTCACTATGCTGTTGAATATTAATCCTCTCAAAAAAATGTTTGAAGAAATTTTCTTTTTATTTATGAAATTTCAAATGAGAAAAATTGAACCCAATTTTTTTAATCACATCCCCCTTTCCCTTATTCCAAAACTAATCTCAATTAAAATTTCTAATGGAGTTTGCAACAATTACTACTCATTTAAATACATCATAAAATATTAAGATGTAAAAAAACTGCTTGTTATCACTGAATGGTAAAGATTATTTTAATTTATCAGTTGGTAGTAAAAAGTGAATATACATTGTATATTGTATATATAACAAAGATTTAAGTTGATTCTGGACAAAGAAAGATAACTCCAAATAAAAAAAATTCTTACAATTAGATATTTCTTGCTTACTATTCTGGACAAAGAAAGATAACTCTAATTAAAAACAAAATTGCTATTTCACAATATTTTGCAATAAGATATTTCTTGCCATTGCGCAATACTGTGCAATTGAAGAGACTTGCTATTGCACAAAACTTAATATAATAATTTTAGATCCTGATTTGGACCAACTTGAAAACTGGGCCCAGAATCAAAAATCTAAGTACATGTTTGGATTCAGCATATCAAAGAACCCCAAGATTTCAATTTTTGTTAAAATCAAACTAAGTTTAATTTTGGACCCTTTGGACTTTAATGTAGACCAATTTGAAAACAAGACCAACCAGATGCTCCGCAGGGTGTAGCTTTATACGACCGCAGAGGTTGAACCCTGAACGGTTGGGGCAAGTATGGACACAACATTCAAGCTGGATTCCGCTCTAAATTTGGATTGTGATTAAATAGTTGACACAGCATAGGTTTCTGACACAGAATGAATGTATTTAAATGAACTTAAAATTTTTGTTTTCTCTTAGAGCAATTCACTATGCTGTTGAATATTAATCCTCTCAAAAAAATGTTTGAAGAAATTTTCTTTTTATTTATGAAATTTCAAATGAGAAAAATTTAACCCAATTTTTTATTCACATCCCCCTTTCCCTTATTCCAAAACTAATTTCAATTAAAATATTCTAATGGAGTTTGCAACAATTACTACTCATTTTAATACATGATGTAAAAAACTGCTTGTTATCACTGAATGGTAAAGATTATTTAAATTTATCAGTTGGTAGTAAAAAGTGAATATACATTGTATATTGTATATAACAAAGATTTAAGTTGATTCTGGACAAAGAAAGATAACTCCAATTAAAAAAAATTCTTGCAGATATTTCTTGCTTACTATACTGGACAAAGAAAGATAACTCTTAATTAAAAAAAAATTTGCTATTTCACAATATTGTGAAATTAGATATTTCTTGCCATTGCACAATACTGTGCAATTGAAAAGACTTGCTATTGCACAATACTTAATATAATAATTTTAGATCCTGATTTGGACCAACTTGAAAACTGGGCCCATAATCAAAAATCTAAGTACATGTTTAGATTCAGCATATCAAAGAGGCCCAAGAATTTAATTTTTGTTAAAATCAAACTTAGTTTAATTTTGGACCCTTTGCACTTTAATTTAGACCAATTTTAAAACTGGACCAAAAATTAAGAATCTACATACACAGTTAGATTTGGCATATCAAAGAACCCCAATTATTCAATTTTTGATGAAATCAAACAATGTTTAATTTTGGACCCCGATTTGGGCCAACTTGAAAACTGGGCCAATAATCAAAAATCTAAGTACATTTTTGGATTCAGCATATCAAAGAACCCCAAGGTTTCAATTTTTGTTAAAATCAAACTAAGTTTAATTTTGGACCCTTTGGACCTTAATGTAGACCAATTTGAAAACGGGACCAAAAATTAAGAATCTACATACACAGTTAGATTCGGCATATTAAAGAACCCCAATTATTCAATTTTGATGAAATCAAACAAAGTTTAATTTTGGACCCTTTGGGCCCCTTTTTCCTTAACTGTTGGGACCAAAACTTCCAAAATCAATACCAATTTTCCTTTTATAGTCATAAACCTTGTGTTTAAATTTCATAGATTTCTATTTACTTATACTAACACTATGGTGCGAAAACCAAGAAAAATGCTTATTTGGGTCCCTTTTTGGCCCCTAATTCCTAAACTGTTGGGACCGAAACTCCCAAAATCAATACCAACCTTCCTTTTGTGGTCATAAACATTGTGTTTAAATTTCATTGATTTCTATTTACTTTAACTAAAGTTATTGTGCGAAAACCAAGAATAATGCTTATTTGGGCCCTTTTTTGGCCCCCAATTCCTAAACTGTTGAAAATAAAACTCCCAAAATCAATCCCAACCTTTATTTTGTGGTTATAAACCTTGTGTCAAAATTTCATAGATTTCTATTAACTTAAACTAAAGTTATAGTGCGAAAACCAAGAAAATGCTTATTTGGGCCCTTTTTGGTCCCTAATTCCTAAAATGTTGGGACCAAAACTCCCAAAATCAATACCAGCCTTTCTTTTATGGTCATAAACCTTGTGTTAAAATTTCATAGATTTCTATTCACTTTTACTAAAGTTAGAGTGCGAAAACTAAAAGTATTCGGACGACGACGACGCCAACGTGATAGCAATAAACGACGAAAAATTTTTCAAAATTTGCGGTCGTATAAAAATGAGGAATCTACATACACAGTTAGATTTGGCATATCAAAGAACCCCATTTATTCAATTTTTGATGAAATCAAACAAAGTTTAATTTTGGACCCCGATTTGGACCAACTTGAAAACTGGGCCCATAATCAAGAATCTAAGTACATTTTTAGATTCAGCATATCAAAGAACCCAACCGATTAATTTTTTGTCAAAATCAAACGAAGTTTAATTTTGGACCCTTTGGACCTTAATGTAGACCAATTTGAAAACGGGACCGAAAGTTAAAAATCTACATACACAGTTAGATTCAGCATATCAAAGAACCCCAATTATTCAATTTTGATGAAATCAAACAAAGTTTAATTTTGGACCCTTTGGGCCCCTTATTCCTAAACTGTTTGGACCAAAACTCCCAAAATCAATACCAACCTTCCTTTTATGGTCATAAACCTTGTGTTTAAATTTCATAGATTTCTATTTACTTATACTAAAGTTATGGTGCGAAAACCAAGAAAAATGCTTATTTGGGTCCCTTTTGGCCCCTTATTCCTAAACTGTTGGGACCTTAACTCCTTAAATCAATACCAACCTTCCTTTTGTGGTCATAAACATTGTGTATAAATTTCATTATTTTCTATTCACTTAAACTAAAGTTCTTGTGCGAAAACCAAGAATAATGCTTATTTGGGCCCTTTTTTGGCCCCTAATTCCTACACTATCGAAACCAAAACTCCCAAAATCAATCCCAACCTTTCTTTTGTGGTCATAAACCTTGTGTCAAAATTTCATAGATTTCTATTAACTTAAACTAAAGTTATAGTGCGAAAACCAAGAAAATGCTTATTTGGGCCCTTTTTGGCCCCTAATTCCTAAAATGTTGGGACCAAAACTCCCAAAATCAATACCAACCTTCCTTTTGTGGTCATAAACCTTGTGATAAAATTTTATAGATTTATATTCACTTTTACTAAAGTTAGAGTGCGAAAACTAAAAGTATTCGGACGACGACGACGACGACGACGCCAACGTGATAGCAATATACGACAAATTTTTTTTCAAAATTTGCGGTCGTATAAAAATTGCTATTTCAGAATATTGTGCAATTAGATATTTCTTGCCATTGCGCAATACTGTGCAATTGAAAAGACTTGCTATTGCACAATACTTAATATACTAATTTTAGATCCTGATTTGGACCAACTTGAAAACTGGGCCCATAATCAAAAATCTAAGTACATGTTTGGATTCAGCATATCAAAGAACCCCAAGATTTCAATTTTTGTTAAAATCAAACTAAGTTTAATTTTGGACCCTATGGACTTTAATGTAGACCAATTTGAAAACAGGAACAAAAATGAAGAATCTACATACACAGTTAGATTTGGCATATCAAAGAACCCCATTTATTCAATTTTTGATGAAATCAAACAAAGTTTAATTTTGGCCCCTTTGGGCCCCTTATTCTGTTGGGACCAAAACTCCCAAAATCTATACCAACCTTCCTTTTATGGTCATAAACATTGTGTTTAAATTTCATAGATTTCTATTTACTTATACTAACGTTATGGTGCGAAAACCAAGAAAAATGCTCATTTGGGTCCCTTTTTTGGCCCCTTATTCCTAAACTGTTGGAACCTAAACTCCCAAAATCAATACCAACCTTTCTTTTGTGGTCATAAACCTTGTGTTAAAATTTCATAGATTTCTATTCACTCATATGTGACGACGACGACGCCAACGTGATAGCAATATACGACGAAATTTTTTTCAAATTTTGCGGTCGTATAAAAATTCCAAATGAAAGTATATATATATATATATATATGTATCATAAGATATAATGCAAAAACATGCAAATTGGTAAAAATCATCATTTAAGGACAAATATTCTATTCAGGAGTCTCTGAATGATTTCCTCCTTTGAAGCTTAATCGTAGATGTGGTCTCCCAATCTATTATAGTTATAAGAAAATAGGCAAAAATGCCAAAAATTGTTTTAAAAAATCATTAAAGGGCATTAACTTCTGCCCATGTAAAAAAAAATCTAGTGTTTTCAAGATATAAGATAATCTTTACGTTCTACCCCTATTTGCTATTTCCTTCCATGGCAGTCATATTGCTTAGCAAGATGGTGAATAGGACTCATATGTAAACAAGATACCATAAAGATTGTGGTAAAGTTTGGTTAAAATCGGCCAAGGAGTTTCAGAGGAGTAGATTTTTGTAAAATTTAACACAGACAATGGACAACAACTGACAATGGACAGCAATAGATTGGAAAAGCTCACTGGCCTTCGGTACAAGATGAGCTAAATAGATTTAAGGGGACATTAAAACTTATGACAACCAAAACTGCTGTTACAATAATATTAACTACTCCACAAAACACTAACATTGAAAACTAAAGAGTACACAAATGGAACCAAACCAGGCAATGTTATTGTAAGTACTGAACAATAAAGATTGCTTCAATTTAACAGTGGAAAGTAAAATTAAATATTGCATTGGATAACTCCAACTGATAAATTGAAATGACTTTAACAATGACATCATTTATAATTTTAGAACAGATATTAAGATTCCTGCACCTTGCAAAAGATAAAAATATTTCCTTGGCATTGAAGTCTAACATCATTTTGTGCCATGAATATATGAACATATATTACAATGATAAATATCTGGAAATGTTCATGGATAGGATGTTATGATAAATGCACTATATTTTTTGTATCAAAAAGGTAGTGATAAGTCATGGAAGATTTATATATCAAGTCAGTCCAATAAGGTTTAGATTGCATTTCATGCAATCTTTACCTAAAAACTAAGAATTATATAAGGTGCTCAGGAAAGGCAAGCAACTACTATTGTAACCCAATGTGCTGTATTGTATTGTATAAACTTACTAGTTAGACCTGAAAAATAAAATAAAAGTACAAATTTAAATACATTTCAATTTAATTTTTCTGCAAATATAACCTAGAGGCTCTAAAGAGCCTGTGTCGCTCACCTTGGTTTATGTGAATATTAAACAAAGGACGCAGATGGATTCATGACAAAATTGTGTTTTGGTGAAGGTGATGTGTTTAGACATCTTAATTTACTTAACATTCTAGCTGGTTACAATTATCTCTATCTATAATTAACTTGGCTCAGTAGTTTCAGAGAAGATTTTTGTAAAAGATTACTAAGATTTACGAAAAATGGTTAGAACTTGACTATAAAGGGCAATAACTGCTTAAGTGGTCAACTGACAATTTCGGTCATGTTGACTTATTTGTAGATCTTACTTTGCCAACATTTATTAATTTTTACAGTTTATCTCTATCTATAATAATATTCAAGATAATAACCAAAAACAGCCAAATTTCCTTAAAATTACCAGTTCAGGGGCAACAACCCAACAACGGGTTGTCCGATTCATCTGAAAATTTCAGGGCATATAGATTTTAACCTGATAAACAAATTAAATTCATGTCAGATTTGCTTAAAATGCTTTGGTTTTTGAGTTATAAGCCAAAAACTGAATTTTACCCTTATGTTCTATTTTTAGCCATGGCGGTCATCTTGGTTGGTTGACCAGGTCACGCCACACATTTTTTAAACTATATACTCTAATGATGATTGTGGCCAAGTTTGGTTTGATTTGGCCCAGTAGTATCAGAGAAGAAGATTTTTGTAAAAGATTACTAAGATTTATGAAAAATGGTTAAAAATTGACTATAAAGGACAATAACTCCTAAAGGGGTCAACTGACCATTTCGGTAATGTTGACTTATTTGTAAATCTTACTTTGCTGAACATTATTGCTGTTTACAGTTTATCTCTATCTATAATAATATTCAAGATAATAACAAAAAACAGCAAAATTTCCCTAAAATTACCAGTTCAGGGGCAGCAACCCAACAAGGGGTTGTCCGATTCATCTGAAAATTTCAGGGCATATAGATTTTGACCTGATAAACAATTTTACTCCTGTCAGATTTGAACTTTATACTTTGGTTTTTGAGTTATAAACCAAAAACTGCATTTTCCCCCTATGTTCTATTTTTAGCTGTGGCGGCCATCTTGGTTGGTTGACTGGGTCACGCTACACATTTTTTTAACTAGATACCTGAATGATAGTTGTGGCCAAGTTTGGTTTAATTTGGCCCAGTTGTTTCAGAGGAGAAGATTTTGGTAAAAGATAACTAAGATTTACGAAAAATGGTTAAAAATTGACTATAAAGGGCAATAACTCCTAAAGGGGTCAACTGACCATTTCGGCCATGTTGATCTATTTGTAAATCTTACTTTGCTGAACATTATTGCTGTTTACAGTTTATCTCTATCTATAATAATATTCAAGATAATAACCAAAAACAGCAAAATTTTCCTTAAAATTACGAATTCAGGGGCAGCAACCCAACAAGGGGTTGTCCGATACATCTGAAAATTTCAGGGAAGATAGATTTTGACCTGATAAACAATATTACCCCATGTCAGATTTGCTCTAAATGCTTTGGTTTTTGAGTTATAAGCCAAAAACTGCATTTTACCCCTATGATCTATTTTTAGCCGTGGTGGCCATCTTTGTAGGTTGACCGGGTCATCTGACACATTTTTTAAACTAGATACCCTAATGATGATTGTGGCCAAGTTTGGTTAAATTTGGCTGGGTAGTTTCAGAGGAGAAGATTTTTGTAAAAGTTAACAACGACGACGGACGCAAAGTGATGGGAAAAGCTCACTTGGGCCTTTGGGCCAGGTGAGCTAAAAAGAAGATTTGGTATGATTGCCAATGAGACAACTCTCCACACAAAATTATCAACTATAGGTCACCATAGACTATCACTATACATTTTACAAATCATTTTACAAATCATTTTACAAATCATATATAGAGTAAAGGATACATACAGCCTTTATCATGTTTATGATTGTCATCATTATTCCAAACAGTTAAGAAATGTATGATACTTTTAGAATAGAAAATTCTCAATACTGATGCTGTAAATCTTTTTTTTCTCTTGTTTTCGACACTTCATCAGCTGCTAATTCACACACAAATTTTATTATCAAAATTGTCATACTGAAATACTCATAGTTTATGCGTATTTTCAGTCCTAGAGTTTTGCAATAAAGAGCACCACAAGTTAAAAGATGAAATTCAGAAGAAATTCTCAGTATCGAAAACTATGTATATCTTTGCTCGTTGTGGAATTTGTTTTAAAAATGCACCTACAACTTCTAACTTTTAGGGCAATGCTCAACTAATTTTTTTAAAACAGAGGGGTCTTCCATGAAGTATTCCAAAGCTTCTTTGTGTTTAAAGGCTTTCTTGCAAGTTCTTTTGCTCATTTTTAAAATCATACAAGAATAAAACATAATGAACTACCATCAAAACAATTCTTGTGATTTCCTCTTAAAGTTACCTCAATACCTCCATTTTAGCTAATATAGTAAATCTTTCTGACTAATAAAGTCAACTCTAAGAAGTGCTTTCATTTGAGGTCTGTCATGTCTGTTAACTTTGACCTTAAAAAATGAGGTTAAAATCAAACTTACATGAATCTGTGGATTCATTATTACAACGTTTTGGTAAATCAGTGGCATTGTAGCAAGCTAAAACATAATACAAAAATATGGTTAGTAATAACAAACAAAACAAATACTTTATTTGCATATCAAAGTGCCCAAAATTAGCAAAATAATAAATATATACCAAACCCTTTTTATAGAGATCCCATTATATCTAACAATCTCAGAATTTCCATGTTAAAAAGGTACTGTCACATGGGCAGTCTGAACCAATCAAATACTTATATAGCTATCAATATTTAAAGGAAGTTGGTTAATAAAAACGTTTTAGTTCTAGATCTTTTGATCATGCTCATCAATAATGTATTCTAACAAAAATATCAATATATCTTTATATATAATAGGTTGTAAACATTAGTTGCAATATTTTAATTAAGTGTATTAATACATAACATAAGAACAATTGCCATCTAGAAAGAGAGTTATATCAAAAGAATTTACAAAGATATCTTTTTTTCAGCTAAAGTGTATGGTGCTGACAAACACTTAGACAATATACGTATAGTGTCTTGAAATATGAAATTTATTTGTATGAGGCTTAGAAACGGGAAAATGCGAGGTTCTACCGATTATTAAAAAAAGTGTTTGGAATTTCCCTCTTGGGGTACCATTTTGGGGTATTTCCCTATGAGCGTAGTCCAGGCGGTAAAATATTGACATATTAAGGAATTAGAAAGGGAAAATGAACTTAATTGATAACATTTGATAACCATGGTATATAAATAACCAATTTGAAGACATAAAAGTTTAAATTCATAAAAGTTTGACCATTGTTACTTTACGTTGTCATGGTCGTGACGTGTTGATGAAATACAATAAGGAGGCGGGGCTTATAGGTTAGTTGGGGTCATTGACGTATAAAGCTTACGTTTATACATATAGCTTTATCTGTATAGTAAAATAGCTGATTTGCAGTATAATGCAGTTTATAGACACTTACCGTTAAGTTTCATTGTGCTGTTGGCACAAGCTCCTAACCAAGCACAACCAGCATTGGCAGTGGTGTTACAACAGTCTGTTTCAGTTTTTACTAAGCCGCATTTATCTACTGTAAAATAGTGATACAAATAAGTAATTCATTTGAATTTATATTTTATATCTGCTTTTAGTTATATTTACACTTCGTGTACATGAACTAGTTTCAGCTTACCCAATCACATCTTACCAATTTTTATTTCACATGTTGTTGTGCTTGCAGCTTGCTATACAGTATTTTATTCATTTGATGGAAAAGTAATAAGCAAATTATGCTTTGTAGCTATTTTATTTTGATTGATTTTATTTCAACTTAGATTAGGCACACACACGTCCAATTAAAAATCTCTTTGATGTTAAAATTTTCATCTAAATTTTTGAAAATAACAATTTGAATATATGATAGAACAATGTACAATATACATGCATGATGCTCCATCAATCTAACTTGTACATGAACAATGGAAATTTGTAGATGTTTTTTTCTAAGTCTCCTGTTACATGCTTCCATATTGAGCAAGCGGTAATGTGAATATTTTTTTCGTGGTAACAGTTCATTTACATGTCCTCTTCCCTGTCTGCATTTCAATATGTTGATTTCTTTGGAAAAACCACTGACAATTGTCTGAATTTAAGCAACATAAGCTCAAGTACCGAGTGTAAATTGCAGGATAAAAACATTAAATATACATTGTCTGGAGGAAAGATCAGCAAGCCTTGCTTTTGGTCCTGTTTCTAAAGCTCTTACAAATACATTTTTTATTTTCACATTGAATATACTTGAGACTGAAGGTGTGGATGGGGGTTTAAAAAGTAGAGAATAGTGAGCACAAAATATAAATCAAAGCGCTGTAAGCACTGTAGGCAGTTAACCAAAAACCAAGGCAAACACAATTATAAAAACTGTAGCAATGTTGCTTCAACCTTTTTTTAAAGATTTAAAAGAACAAACATTAAACATTTATATATAATTGTACATTTATGTTCATTTAATGAATTAATCATTAAGGCAAATAATTCATATTTTATCAAGGAGTTCAATAGCAACGCACATGACCATGAATGGTCATGCGTCTTTCATGAGTCAGCAATGGTACAAATTTGCAATGATTGCAGTTCTTCTAGTTGATCGTAATTGTTCATATTAGTTGACTGTTAGTGGTTCAAGTTGACTTTAGTACGAGCTTGTAAAAGTATGAATGGACTTGCTTCCATGGAAAGAAAACGAAGTTTGTGTTGTACAAAAGTTACAAATCAGACAAATGTTTACTACTACAGGGATCAACGGTGAGGTCTGACTGACCTGTCCATAGTAAATGTAAATGACTCTTACCTTCACCCCAGGTCCATAATGTCTAAGTTTGGAATAAAATGACAGGTTTTGGGGTCTAGCAAAGTGATATGCATATGTGTCGCCTATGAGATTGACCCTAAGGACACTCCCTATATTTCATTTGATTAGTTCTCATACATGAATATATATGGTTTAATTTAAAGGTGGGAGCTCGACTGTTTCCAATTTCTCATTCAGGAGGGGTAGGGTGACTGCAGGGACTCTCCCTATATTTCATTTAATTTAGAGTTTGGGGATCCCATCTGTTTCAATGTTCTTAAACCTTACGGGTAGGCTGACCATAGGGACTTCCCCTATATTTCATTTGATTTGTTATGTAGTCTTATACATGAGTATATATATGGTCAAGGGGTGATGATCTGGAATTTTTCCAAGTTCTCAAACAGGAGGGTGTACAGTGACCATAGGGACCCCTTATAATTCATTTGATTTGTAATATTGTCCCATACATAAATATATATTGTTTAAGATTGTGGATCTTGACCGTTATAAATTCTCCCACGACATCCACCTATATTTCATATGATTTGTTATATTGTCCCATATATGAATATATATGGTTTAGGATGGGGGATCTTGACCGTTACCAAGTTTTGGTCATATTGGTCTCTTGTGGATAGTTGTCTCATTGGCAATCATACCACATCTTTCTTTTTTTATATAAGAAACTTCCAGCTTTTTTAACTGGAAGTATTAAAGAAAAAAAAATACCCCTTGAAATTGCAGAAATATGTTTAACTTGAAAAGCATTTAACATGCATTACCAACATTTATCACTGATAAAGAAAATTTATACTGTTTAATACCAGGAACATATATATTGGTAGAAAAACTGTTCCCAGCTGTCACATTGTATTTGATTTTGACATTAAAATTGGTGTACAAAATATTTTCTGCTTTTTCTTTATTTTGGTTTGTTATTGACCAATAGTGAGGTACGATTTTGCTCGGATTTACACATTATTTATCGGCGATTTTCTGTATAAAGCTAGCGATTGAAAAAATTGAACATCGCTGTCATGATTAGTAATGATGAAAATGAGTTTGAGATCGTTTATTAGGAAACTTTGGGTAAAAATGTTTGCAAAGTTATTTTTTTCTTCTAAGGTCCTTCGGGCATGTCGGGCGTAGCTAGTAACCAAGTAAGAAGTCCGACTGCAAAAGTGGAGGGTCGCAGACATCGGACCACCCCTAATTTGAACCCCTGCGTCCTAATTGAAAAGATACGAAAATTTCGTCTTCTAATTCAAAATTGTCGCCAACAGCGTGATCAGTTGAACTTATACTGACGTATGTATACGTAGTTGACTACGTATTGACGACAAACAATATTCCTACGACTTTTGCAATTTGGGAAATCTTAACATCTTGTCATTAGAGATTTTCGGCGATTAAATATTTCATACATTTGTTATTTGACATCTTAGACAAAAGCTCAGGGGTTTTTAAACTACATAAGGATTCCTAATGTGCTCTACTTCCTATGTGCAACTTCAAAACTTTTGGGAAAATCGACGATCATTTAAGGTTTTTCTGGTCATATTTTTTGTAATCCAGAATGAAAAGTATGAAAAAATGTCCAATAAGTTATAAATAATATAGTAGTCAGCTAGATGATAACAATGGCACGTATTTCAGCATTTATTGGGTAGCACACAAAACCAGGGTGCTCGCATAAGGCAGCTTAACTGCCTAAAAATAGAGAAAAATTGAAAGAAAAAAATAAAGACCAGAGAATAAAGAGGTGCTCAAATATAACCAAAAGAGAATAAGAGGCAAAAAGAATAGAAAGAAATGGCATCAAAGTTAAAGAATACAGAAATGAAGGAAACCCCCAAGCTGACACTCATATATTGTACATACCTGCTTCTGGACCTGAACCTGAAAGAAAAAACCAATCAAAAATATATATTCATATTCTCTTGCATACTGTGAATATCATTGTCAAGCATGTTTTGTCATATTAAATCAAAGAAATATCTTAATGAGTTTCTTCCTAGCTTTTACACACAGAAGCATACAAAGAAAGTCACAGTCACAATTCAAATTTCATTTTTGGCAGAAAAAAACAACATAAAACTTTCAATAATTTTGCTCATAAAATAGTCTTTATTTTTCTATGTTGTGTTTTGTGGACAATTGTTTGTCTGTTTGTCTTTTTCTTTGTTAGCCTTAGCTTGTCTGTTGGTTTTTTAATTTGACATTGTATGTCTCTCTGGTACCGTTTGCTCCTCTTTTCTTTGACTCTTCATTGCATTACATGACTAGTTTATTGATGGGTGTTTAACACCACTCTGAGCACATTTTATTGTTGTGGCCATTTTTTTCTATTTAGAATTTCATAATCTCTAAACTGATGTTTTGTTTAGATACAAATGCTCAATATATATATACATTTAAATTGTTGTATTATGCAGTGAAGAACTTGTATTGTTCAATATAACAACTTACAAATAGTTTTAACAGTGTCTTTCTTGCAAACGCCTTCTAGTTTAGTTAAGTTGACTTTGGCATGACAACCTGAAAAACAAATTAAACAGAGA
Source organism: Mytilus trossulus (assembly GCF_036588685.1). Lineage (NCBI taxonomy): Eukaryota > Metazoa > Mollusca > Bivalvia > Mytilida > Mytilidae > Mytilus > Mytilus trossulus. The sequence continues at coordinate 32,957,353 of NC_086382.1, read as the reverse complement.
CTCAAAGTATCCATTAGCATTTCAATTGAACATTTTAGAATCTGAATTATCATTGGATGAATTTCCATTGTTAAGAGTGATTTTAACCAATCACAACATTTTGGCATACAGTTTTAAAATTATTACCCAAAATGCATTGTATTTTGAAATGGCAAATCAAAAACTATTTGTTGGTTTCCTGCAGCTATACTAATAAAGAGATTTGGCCATAACTCAATTTGACTAGTTAATGTATAACTTTTCCTTTTTGAAAATTCCCCCCAAAAAATTAACATAATTCCCATATTCAAATCAAAATTTCTTGAAAACAAGCAGATAACAATTTTTTTTTTTATTATTTCCCATCTTTATCTAAGACATATGTCACAATGTGATTGTCATAGACAAGCCAATAAAATGGAAAACTGTTTTAACTACCTACCCAGAAGGAAACAAAACAGGCATTGTTTTAAATGGTCATAACACATATATCTTTATTAGCCTGGGGGGCCTCTTTAATACTTAATTTATTGGGGCGTTGCTGGGGTTCTGTTACCCCACACTTTTCATATAATTTTAATTTTTTAAAATATGTATACCTTTTCATATATTGCGAAGGTAAAATTGTAACCTTTTCCCATATTGTTTGGGTTTCGTGGGGTCTGTTGGAAAAGTCGAATATTAAAGACTAATATTCTGTGTGTAATGTTTATATAAGGGGGGACTTACAACCATTTTTACAGAAAATATGGTAGCTTCTATAATTAATCATATATAGTAGCTAATTCTTAAAACTTCACAGTGACTCTAGGATGTCCATGAAAACGAGGGCAAATAAACTATTTTATTTTGATAGTAAAATACAAATGTAAAAGTTAAAATAGCAACGGTACATTTTTTACATCAACATATAAATTATGAAAAGCATTCAAGGTCAATGAACCATGACTGAGGGTACAGGACCAAACAATCTCCATAGAAATTAAATGACAAATATGTCTCACTTATTGGCAACTGACAAGGCAAGACAAAAATGTATATCAATATACCAGCAGTAAACCTGACCAGAAGATATCAAACATTGTCACAATACAAAATATAAAATATGGAGCTAGTGCTGTTACATAATTATCAAGCAGTAGTTGATGTTATCATGGTTATGGCCAGAGCTGTGAAAGTTTGCTCATGAGTCATGTTTCTAATTCTAAATTTATTTTTTTTACTGTGCTTTAATAAAATTTGAATTACAAACTTATTCCTCATTTTAGCATATTCCATGACAGTAACAGATATGGAATTGATGTTTCAGAAAAATATTGCTGTTGATAATAAATTGATAATGATATTAATACTTTCATGTAAGTAACATGTGTTTTATGAATTAGACAGTCACTTGACAGTGCAGGGAAACAGATATTTTATGACATGATAAAATTTCCTCATATACTATTAGATAAGTTGTCTCATTGGCACTCATACCACATCTCCTTATATCTATATATGTTAACATTGTTGAGTGGAAGATGTATATAAATTAAGGAAATCTTTTAAGTCCTTTTTATTTCCTTTAGTTAAAGATAATTCTCCTTTACAGTGATAGCAATATGAACTTGGGCAGTCTTTAAAAAGTTAAAGGAAGTTCAGATGTATTTTATAAAGACAAATATATTATCATTAAGGATGAACTATCTTCAGTTATTGATTATCTAAACATCAACCCAAAAACTGTCACTAATGCATTTTGATAAGATTTGAGAATTAACTATTGTCAGGCAGTGAATAAAGTTCGATGAAGAAAAAAGGCAAACAATGGATTGATGGACAGATCAATGATAACATTTGAATTCTAATTCCCTTCAGCCATGTCAGCATCTTTGATGACTTATAACCTTGACCAATAAGAACACATTGTGTACGCAGTTTTCATTTCAAAATATAATTTTCATAACACAACATACATTTGTCATTTTGTGGCCTTTTATAGCTGACTGTAAAGTGTGGGCTTTGCTTTTTGTTGAAGGCTGTACAGTAATCTATAGTTGTTAATTTCTGTGTCATTTAATCTCTTGTGAAGAGGCGTCTTATAGTCAATTAAACCACACCTTCTTTTTTATATGCAAAGTTTGAGTGTTTCTAAACTCAATGTTATATTTTAATGGAATTGGGTTTAAACATCAGACCTGTTCATAGTTAATGACCCACCTTTCCCAAGACCCAAATTCTGTTTTTTTCGTGGTACATGTAACAGTGGCAGATCTAGAAATATTCAAAGAGGGGCACTGAGACTGCCATATAGAGTACTCAGGCTTCAGTGATTCTCTATATAATCAACCCATTTTTCCAACAAAAGAGGGGTCCTGGTCCCCCACCTCCTCTAAATCTGCCTCTGTGTAATGTGGACTTACCTTCATGGTAAGTTGTAACTTCAGTAACATTTGTGCAGTTGATGTATGCACATTCTGCATATTTACAGCAGGCTGTTTGGTTTTGCGTTTCACAGCTAACAGCTGAAATTACAGAAAGATCATAATCATGGGTAAATCAAATAAAAAAGACGGTGGAATTAATATCTTTATAACAATTGTAAGCCAGATGTGAAATATTGATAAACATAAAGACTACCCATGTTAAAATGAGCATAGAGGGCATGGCATGATAGATTTATTCTGATTCTAATGGGAAAATTTAGAACTTTTGTAATTCTAAATAGCTTCCTACTCAAAACTATAAAACATCTTGTTCTTCAATTTATCTTTGCTGAAAAAATTAAATGCCTGTCTACACAATGTACCTACCTACCCTATGACCCAACCTTTGGATAGGGTTTGGGCAAATAAAAATATTTCTAATTTGGATATAAAGGTAAACATGTATTCATAGTACTCTTAGAAACAAGGATATATGATAATTCTAAGATAGGTATGAAATATGAAATTGATTAGCCTTTTGTAGATAAATATGCTAATCAAGGTGATAAATACAATATGTTTAATAATTATACAATGTAATCTTAGACTTATACATGTACATGTATACAAGTACATTGTAGCTTTATTTATTTTTTAAATCTATTTTAAAACTGCTCATGTATAAACTGGTTATTTCTGGTTTAATTTTATACTAATAGATTTTTTTTTTGAAAATTAGCATGACAGCATTTAAACTTCCTGATCATATGGCTTTCAGTATCCTCCTTTTATAGTTTTTTCACACTTTAAAGAATGCATTGTGACGTCACAATTATCATTGAAAAAGCATGCATGTCTCATTGGCACTCATGATGAGTAATCATGCTCATACCACATCTTCTTATATCTATATACATAACCAATTCAAATGATGTACAAAAACATATGATCTGACCATATGCAATTATAATAAATCATATCGTCGCTGTTATGCAAAAACCTCGTATCTATGGTTTTGATAATTTTACACCAGGCAGTAAAAACTGAAATCTTTTTATCGATTATTTAGAATTAAATATGTATGTTCCACTGTATGCGAAAATATCTTATCTTTTAACCAATCAATTACCAAGACGAGCAAAAATTTCTGCACCTATATTGTATTTTCAAAGCTTTTCATTATTTTTAAGCTAATATATTAGCTTTGAGAATCTAAAATTGATAAAACTGTACGTGTTATAATGTCAGCTGCCGTGCAAAGTGTTTTTCTTTTGAGATACGATATTTTCTCACAACAAAATGTCTCATCAATCCGACTACACTTTTTCGTCACATGTCAGAATTCGGATTAACGATTGGTTAGAAGATCAGATATTTTCGCATACAGTGGAACATACATATTTAATCCTAAATAATCGATAAAAAGATTTCTGCAAAAAATTGAGATACGAGGTTTTTGCATAACAGCGACGATATGACATTCAGAAGACTGTAATGGACTGTGTGACAACAATTATGACCACAAGTTCTGAATATGTGAAATATAGACAACCCTGCATAAAGGGAGCCAGGAGGTTCAAGGGGTTCCTAAAAAATCCAGGGACCACCACCCTCCCTCCCTCTCCCCAACTGAAAAAAAATAAGCATTGTTAAAGTGGATGTTCTGTTTTAATTGAAACTGCTAAAGTTGAGTATGATTGTAAATTCCTGCTACATGCCCGTGCCTGCTATGACCTTGAAATTTTACAGAAGAGTATTCAAATAACACAGAAAAAACCTGACGGACATCTTGGCGTCAACATAGTGTTTTCAACCAAGGACAGTGTGTACTGTGGATCAAATTTCATTTCATGGATTTAGTGGGTATAGGTTAATCATGATTTAAAATGTAAAACGAAGTACTTATATAGTTTCTTTCTGATAGCGTGTTATACAGTCTTTTAGGAATTAAATATCCACGAAAATTTAAATTCAGAACATAAATGAATCTACAGTATACTATAAGATACAAGCTCAATTTCACCCAAAGTTTTAAAAAGACTTCAAGACTTTCACATATCTACTATCAACTAACAATGCAATTTCCTTATCAAGTCAAGTAAAACAAAATACTAAGAATAGATTCTAAAGTTTTTTTTTATTTTTACACATATTTTTTTAATGTCTATTTCCTTATATTAACAACCTTCCTACGAAAACAATGTCATGAATGTGTACATGTCAGACATGTCAGATATGCTTTCAATCAGATAGTTAAAAAAAAATAAGATTATCTTGCTTCACAAAATCTTCAAAATGTCTGATTCTATTAATGAATAAACTCAATCATTTTATTTTTTCTCTAAAAAATCTGTACAGTAAATAAAAAGGATAATATTAATATAAAAGATAGTATTTTAGAAATGCCATACAAGTATCAATTCAATGACAAAATTGTGAAACTATCAACAGGATACTGATTTCAAAAGATGAGTTATAAAGTTCTGCTTGAGTTACATCTTATTAAAATTGCACAAAATAATTTGATCTCTAGTGACTATTTTTACAAATATACCTAAATCATCAAAATGTCATACTAATCCTTGAATAATAGTTTAAAGTTCAACTACTTTTTGTTGATAACATACATGTAGCTGAATGAAGAAAATTTTGATTTTATAAGTTGATTAGTATCTAACTTCCTAATTTTACCTACATTTTACCTACAACTGGAAAATAATTTTAAGGAAAACACTTGATAGATAGTGTCTCATAAGTCATTTTTTGGCTGGATATTGATTGTTCTATTTTAATAGTAAACTCCAGTGCCAAATATTAATACTAGGCTGAAGTACTGAGGGATTACAAATGCACCAGTTCTTTGATTTACATGCATAAAATATTACCTGCATCAGTGACACAAAATAACATACATGCAATTCATGGTGACATCGATGTTAACAAAAAATAAAGACTGACAATTATTGATGCCCAAAAAAATTGGCCTAAAAAAATTGTCAGTCTTCATTTTTTGTTTACATTGATGTCGCACAGTGTTTGAAATTTTGAAAAAAGTTAAAACAGAAGATTTGAATGATTAAAAATGTGAAGGATGGAAGAAGGTTTAAAATCAAGAGATTTTGACTCCCTCTAGATGAATCACATGTCTGGGATCATATATATATGTACACACTGTAACATTCCGCATTATTCAAGCAAACCAATTTTATTTCAGAACTTAATATTAAAGAATCTTCTATGATCCTACTGGTCAATCAAAAAAATAACATAATTTTGCCTTTACAGCTTATTTACTACTGCATGTAGAGCAAGACTTTGGTTAGTTTGCTTGCTTTGTATGTATATTGTACAATTGTAATTGAAATAGCTTCCAATAAAAATTTAAATATAATATATACAGGTTTAATTATGCCTATATATATATATATTGTTTGATGATGTCAATCTTAGTTACAAAGCTTGAGGTAACATTTACAAAGTTAGCTAGCCAACCAAAGCTTTACTCTACAAGCATTAGGAAATTAGCTATAACGCACGCAAATAGAATGATGAAGTCAACATTGATTGCTGTTAAATCAAAGTAATAACATCACATGACTTAAATCTTCCTACTTAAGTTGAAGGTCTCACGTCACCAACTTTGCAATTAATTATCTGATGTCCTACAAGTCTAAGGCAGACATACTTATAAACTAAACACAATAAATGTTGTATAATGTACATATATAAAGAGTGCACTCTGAACTCTTTATAAGTACATAAGAAATGTTTTCAGTTTTTACAACTAGATTTCAAATCAAGTTCTTTAATGTTTTTCAAACTAAAATTAAAGTCTCTTTAATCGAAATTATTTAAAAAAACAAACTTGTAATCAAACTTATCACAGTTTTGGTTGAAAAACAAAAAATTTGCCATTGGTCATTCATGTCATTTCTAGGATATTTATATTATAAAACTAAGAATGTCTGAATTTTCTTTTACTGTCAAATTAAGATAATAATTATTATATTACATGTATTATAATATATATGTATCCGGAAAGATAAATTTTAAAATTCTTATAAATGTTCAATCAAGTAAATTTTGTTTTCTTAAATGACATTAGTGTCAGATGTGATTTATATTTTCGTTGCTGCTTATAAAGTTTAATAAAATGTTAGCCAAATCAAATAGTATGAAACAGTTTTTGCTCATTTTTAAAGGGATTTGAAATTGATAAAAATCAATCATTGCTAATGCTGCCAAAAAAAATAAAATTTAAAGGCATATTTTTTTAAATTGGATTAAAGGCTTAAATATAATACATCTTGTTCACCAATCAATCATAAATGAATGAAAATAGATTTAAATTCAATAACTCAGTTTCCTGTTTTAAACAAGATCCTCAAGGTTGATAATGAAGATGATAATAAATAAATGGAGAGTCAGAATTTACAACAAATATTGATCAATACTTTATATCATGTATTCTCTTTAAACATGATACAAGGAAGAATTAGTAGTTTCCTAGTATCTGTCATTAACATATGAGCTGTGTTAATAGAAATCAACCTAATAAAAGTGTAGATATTGTAACATGTACATGTAGAAGACTTTCATTGATTTTGGAACAATCAAATATGAAATAAAAGATGAAATTTTCTTATTTCAACTTAATTTTCAAACAGTTACATATTTTGCAGAGAATATTTCACCCTGAACAGACTAATTATCATTGGCGGATCCAGGGGGGGGGGGGGGGGGGGGGGGGGTTGTTGTTGAAGAGTGTACAGTTGTCAGTTGCGTTTTTTCGCTAAAATTCAGACAACTTCATTTGAACTCTGGTGTCCAGTTTTCTCATTGGTGATTTTACCCCAACTCTACATATGTGATGGTGGTGTGTTTTTTTTGTTTTGTCAGTTCCCTTCAAAATATAGTAAGACTCTTCTGCTCTCTTTTGTGATTGCAATACATATTTATTGATGAAAAAAAGGAAAGAGGTTGTGGAAATATTGTTTTAAGCAGCATGGTCTCATTTTCATATTGAACTCATGTCATTATGTTTTGTTTTATGTTTTATCTTTTGGTACATTGTAAATGGTATTGCCTATCTTTCCACGACTTGCCCATAGCCCCAAGTTACTGCCATTCTGAAGAAAAGGATTTCCTTTTGGAGTTAATATCAGAAGTTTTCTATCAAGGGAAAAAATGCTTTCAAGGCATATTCTTGTCTCATAAGAGATCAATCTCACAACGAAATATTGGAGAGGCAATTTCCTTGGTAAACTGTTAACAAAATAAAACACTTCGTTATACAAATTTGTTACATAGATGATACAATTTATCACATTAAACAAGGTCCCATAATTGTGAATACTACTTCCATAATTTTTCTTTCAAGCTTTACATTTTCTTATTTTCAACTTGTCTTTCAAAAACTATTTTCATATATATACAAGATTTAAATTGTAATCAGCAAGTAATCATATGAATGTAATCTTAAAGTAATCTGAAAGTAATCATGATTACCCCTGTTTTTTGCAATGTAATCGATTACATAATCATTACTGATTACATACATGTAGGATTTTACTGCAAAATGTAATCGATTACAGCTGATTACGATTACTGATTAGGATTACCCCATGCCTGCTATTTATACATGGATACTAAGGTTTAAATAGTTACTTTTCAGTGTTATCCCCAATGCAAGGCCTTTTAGCATCTTGATAATATGATGCTATATTTATTGATTGTGATGCTATCTGAATTGATTATAACATAATATGGCTGTGATGCTTAAGTTTATTTTTAGAAACAACATGGCATTTCAAATTTGCCTGTTTTTCCTAGGATGCTAAATGAAATATTTGCAGAGAACCCTGTTCTCATTGTAACTCTACATAGTAGCAACTCAGTTCTACCTTCACCGACTTGTTCTCGACAAACATTGTAACTCTACATACAATGTAGCAGCAACTCAGTTCTACATTTGGTGTACATTGTACCTTCACTGACCTTCATGGAAATTAAACATACATGCATGTACCTCAGACTGAGTCTCCAATACATGTATCATGGCATTGCACAAAGTCATGTTTTCTTTGACTGTTTATGACCTCTTTACCCTTAATGTGTAAATCGATTGGAAGGGTGATGTAATTTTGCTGTGGGGATGTATACATTGTAAGTATCCTACCATGTTCTCCCTGTATTTGTCAGATGTATTTCTGTTTGTATATCCATCTAATAAGACAGTAGTTGAGCCCTTGATTTTTTAGGTTTGTTTTTATGTCATGTATGTTGTACTGTTACACCACTAGCTGTCTCTGGTTAGGGGAGGTTCAGCACCTTTAAACTAGTTTAACCTCATCACATTCTACATTGTATATGTGCGCCAGTGCCTTTTAGGGGTGTCCCAAGTAAGGAGCCTGTAATTGAGTGTTAGTCATATATTTTTTTATGTTTCTCTAACCCGAATCATCCAGTCTTTATATTACGATCACTTCGATCACTCTGGAGGACAATGACACTCTGGAGGACAGGGGGCGCTGTAATTATTCGAGTTAATGTTTCTCATTCTTGTTTGTCTTTAAATGTTTTTCATTAGTTTGTTCTAATTTTTTTGCGCTGTTACACCATTGTCCCAGGTAAGAACAACTCATTGGTGCCAACAAACTAGATTTTTTGAAGATGTTTGTAAACAGTAAATGTTAAATTTCTAAACGATTTCAAATATACCCCTAAAAAGTTGTTATGATTTTCTAGCAGAATTTTAGATATGTCTGGACTGAGAATTAGCAGAATTGCTCATTGCTGTGTACACAGGTGTGATTCAAGGTTAAAATTACATAAATAACTTATGATGACCATGTATCATCAGGTGACAACAAATTTTATTTGTCACACACCAGCACACACGTGTCACTTGTTTTTATTTGAGTTTTGTAGGTCACTTACGTTCTCCATTACTGGTAGGAAAGGTCGACAGTGTGAAACAGAATATCAATATAACACTGACAAAATACGGGATCGACATCTTTACACTTGTCTTAAACTTCTGACAACAGGAACTTCTGCGATTGTAGTGCGACTTTTCAACTTTCGATTTAGTTTCCGCTGACGTAAATTTCTATTCGGAAGATCTCAGATGTTTTGGTATAACCTGGTTTAAACTAGTTCAGATACCAGATAATTTAATAGGTACCAGATTAGCTTTTATTGGCGGGAAATCTAACAGTGACTTTCTCTCACTTTCTTTATCACTGATTTTTCTCTCCTTCTTTTATCACAGAAAGACTGACCTTTCTATTCCATTTAAAGAAAGTAGAATGAAAGAGAGTGATTTTTTCATCTTCATACTTTGTATCTCTGTACAAGGACATATATGTCATATATAGGGTGGGTCTTTTCACCACCGAACACCACAGCACACCACCGAACACCGCCGAACACCTCAAATTCTAAAAAATTATATAATGTGTACAGGAACCTCAGCCGATAGCAACCAATCTTCCAAACTAAACAAAACGTATACATACTGGTTTTTTCTTCTTTCTGTCCAGTCTCAAAACGGACATAAAATAAAGACGTACGTCACTCTATCAGAAATAAACAAGGCAGTGTCTGCGCGTACCCGCATGCGGGTACGAATAGTCAAATTGCCGTTCTAGGCTGCGCGTACCCACATCCGGTTTTCTAATAAAATGCCATTGGATCGGGTATAAAACGTGAAATATCTACGGAAATTATCGATAAAATGGGGATATCGTGTACAACGAGTGAAAAGTATGAAAAATAATATTTTCAAATTGTATTTATTAAATAATGATACATAATAATCATTGCAAAATTAAATGCACAATGATGGAAAATGAACCTGTACAGTCCCTGTAAAAGAAAAACATGATAGAAATTAATACTATTATAAAATTTTAATGCAAATTTAAAGAATAATTTTTTTATAAATTAAAAATACACCCATATGATATTTTAAAATAATCTTTAAGTAAAATGTTAAACAGAAACTAAAATTTAAAAATATATAAAACTACTAAAATTAAAGCATGAGTTTATAAAAATTAGAATTTAAAGAAGCAAGTAATAATGATTAATGAAACGTGAACGGAAGCTGGCAACATTTGTGCAGCCGGGTTGAAATCCGTGCCAAAACAATCATATTTGATATGTAAAATGTGTTCCAAATCTTAATTAGTTACATGAATCTTTTGTAATTGGTTTAAATTGATATTATAACTTGCTTCTTTAATTTTTATAAACTCCAGCTTTAATTTTAGTAGTTTTATTTTACTTTTTTCTTTTCAGGGACTGTACAGTTTCATTTTCCATCATTGTGCATTTAATTCTAATTAATAAATACAATTTGAAAATATTATTTTTTCATATTCTTCACTCGTTCTACACGAAATCCCTATACTATCGATAATTTTCTTACATATTTCACGTTTCATTCCCGATTCGATGGCCTTTTATTAGAAAACCGGATGTGGGTACGCGCAGCCTAGAACGGCAATTTGACTATTCGTACCCGGATGCGGGTACGCGCAGACACTGCCAATAAACAAATCATCTAAAATCATACAAATAGAAAACGGGTTTTTATTCAAAGGTGTGGATGGATTGGGCATAACGCATGCTCAGGTGACTTATTTTGGTTCGTTTCGTGGCGTATTTAAATTGTGGTTTGAGTGCCAATGAGACTAGGCTATTCTCCATCCAAGTCACCGCAAAGAAAAACCATTATAGATCAAAGAACGGTCTTCAACACAGATCATTAATTTGGATCACACCGAACAGCAAGCTATAAAGGACCCCAAAATGACTAGTGTGAACCATTCAAACAGGAAAACAACGGTTTAATCTATATAAAAAAAACGAGAAACACTTATGAACAACATATTTGTCTCGGGATGATTTCACATTAAATAACATTAATATAATGCACTGAAATTTTTCAATCCCCTTTTTGGCGTCGCTGATGCACTTTAAATGTAATTGTACATAAATAAATAACGTAAAACATTTAATTAATACAATCTCCATTGATACAGTATTCATGTCAAAACAAGAATAACAGTGGACGAAATGAGATCCTTTTTTAACTGCCGTGTTCTAGAAGTTCAATTTGGATATAAAAACTTCAAAACATTTAAAGTCCACATATAAAACAGAACATATGGTTGTTAATAATTTCAATCTTATAGCATTCACTACATTATTAATACTGGCTATATCCACCACTTGATTTTCGTCTTGTATAACAGCAATATCCAATTCCAAATATTATAACTAAGCCAGCCGCTAAACCGAAACCACCACCAAAAGATGGTCCGTCAAATTTACGTCCTTCAGCTGGTTTTATGGTTGTGGTTGGTTTATTTGGTGTTGTTCCTGTAGAAACAACGGGTTTGGTTGGAGGTTGTGTAGTTTCCTTGGCCGGTGTTAATGGTGTTGTTACTTGTGTTGTACCTCCGGGATTTGTTGGTTGTGTTGTCTGGGCATTCAATGTTGTCCCTGTTCCTGTTGTTACGGTACCAGGGTTTACTGTCGTTTCTGCTGGTGCGATAGATGTATCATTGCCACTACTTGCAGACACAACAGCTGAAAGATCAAAGTAAATCTAAATATAAGGTACGATTAACATCTGATTTCCAAGCCTAGCTTTTGAATAATTTGTTGTTGTTTAGTAAAAATCGGCATAGGTTATTACAGCAGAATGCATTAAGAGTGTAGGTAAATTTAGAATCTTTGGTAAGCTTGCTTGTAAGCTGAACTGGTCATTATTATGTTTGGTATACTACCCTCCCTTTGGAGTAGTCTAGTCCTACAGACAGATATATTGGATATCTGTTGGACTAGTCTACTCTTAAAGAAGGGTAGTTTACCTAGCAAGCCAGCTAAAAAAATATATCACCTTTACCTTTACACTCAATGCATTCTGCTGTAAACAGTTTTTCACTAAATCTATAACATTCTCATAAAAGTTTTTCAAATAGTTTGCACTATAATTGTCTTACTGAATTTTTGAGATGTCGAGATATATTTGATTTAGATATATCTCTATGATAGGAGTATAAATATACACTTAGAAAAGACCGAGTGTTCTCTAAATCTTTATCAAAAGGACCACCTACACTATAAATCGAGTACTAGTGTTGTAGTGAAAATTCGATGATTCTGTATTACCAGAAAAACACAATGTGCAATCAATTGATTCCACTGCACCCTCCCGGCCCTAAATCCGCCTCTGTGTTAATAGATTTTAATTATCTCTCATAGTGGACTATATAGGATGGTATTTGCTCCACTTGTTAAAGGTTGTACGATGATCTCCTTACAACTTTTTCATTTGGATTATGAAGATAGTTGTCTTACTTATTTTTATTTGAAGGTTCAACATATTGAACGCTATTTTATTAAAACAGAATACTTACTACAGACATTTAAGTTACAGGGGCATTAAAAGTTTAAAGTTGACACATAACTAGGCTTAATATCCTCTTTTGGCTGGTATACAATGCTGACATTTATAGAAACAGGAACTGCAACCCATTTATTTCTTGTTTGTTTATATTTCAAGAAATGAAATAAGGAACACCAATGTTACGCTTTAGTAAACCATTACTGTGTAACAAATATTTACGCTCTTGAATTTTCTCGGTACCTGCTTACCTGATGACACTAATGATGGGACAGTAGCTCCATTAATTATTGATATGCAGGCGCCTAAAATGACAATACACAAAAGTTGGCCGTTGCCGTTCATGGTGGATGGTAAAAAGGGTTGTACTTTGTTACTGTCCTCGCGGTCATGTGACATATAAGATGATAACAAAATCTACGTAATCATTCATTTTTCATTTTACTGATAGATAATTTGTTACGTAGAAGAGTATGCATTTTAATCTTGTTAATTTATTTAAGGATAACAATTTAATGATAATCAAACAATTTGATTAATAGATTTTACACGAATGCGATACTAAATTTTCCGTGTTACAATGCAAGAAGGTCAACCGCATAAAAAAAGAATGCAAGCGTTAGCCTATACTCAATCTAGAGTACATTTAGATAAACACGACAACCTGAGCATGAGTAAACACTGAAGAAGATAATGAATTAACTCTCTGTAAGAGACCAAATGACACAGAAATTAACAACTACAGGTACTTGTACGGCCTTTAACAATGAGTAAAATTAATACCACATAGTCAGCTATGAAAGGCCCAGGCTGAAATGGCAAATGTAAAACAATTCAAACGATCAGATGTATGTATAGAATAATGAACGAAAAACAAATATGATATACAGCAACAAACGACAACCACCAAATTGCAGGTTCCTGACTAATAAGCACATACAGATGGTGGCTAGGTTAGGCTGGTTGAAATGGATTTAGTAAAAATACGTCATTAACAGTCAGAGAAAACCATGACCTTGTGCAATGCCAAGATACGGGTATCGACTCGTAAACATATGCAAATTCATGGTTCTATACAATCTGCGACAGATTATATGCCGTTCAAGTTAATCATTTATTTGTTTCCATTCGAAATGCAAGAAAAGAGTTGATATTAAGGAGACCCATTTTACTATTAAAAATAGGGGTTTTTTGGCAAAAAATTGCAATGTATCATGGAAGATAAGTTTATTTAGGGTGGTATGGGAGTCTAAAATAAAAATGATAGAACTTGTTCATACTTTGCCAAAACGTAATATCTATTAATATATGTTGAAAAATATAATAAAAATGATAGGTCACCGCGCATTTTCTCAAGCTACAGGACGTGACAAAATGACACATTTTGTATGGATTATACGGTGGGAAACACCATTTTGTTATTAGAAACTAAACAAAATGATAGAATTGTTAAATACTTAAGGAAAAGATAGCTTTCAGACAATACCTTGAGAATATCAAAAGAAAAGATAGGGTCACCTCACGTTTTTTCCGGCTTAAATACAAAATAGGAAAATTCCATGTAGAATCGTTCAGAAAATGCACTATTTTCGAGTTACTTCCCCTAAAAATGCCAATTTTAAAAGAATTAAAAACAACCAAAAATAATCAACATTTGCAGGTATAATTAAAAATGATAAGTTATATTTTATTAATTGGTTCTTTTAAATGAATATTCACATTTAAAATCTTCATTCCTGCATCAAATTTTGCTAACTTGATAGAAAATCTGGACCTCTGTTTTTTACAATCCAAGATGGAGGAAGACACCCATACCACCTTAAAGGAATACATTGCAATTTGTAAGGTAAAATTGTTGAATGATTCACGAATTGATTAAAATATAGGTTGTGTTTTCCTTTATCGTTTTTATATAGGTTAGACCGTTGGTCTTCCCGTCAATGGTATTACACTAGTTATTGTTTGGGGATCCTCTATGAATTGCTGTTCCGTGTGAGCCAAGGCTTCGTGTTGAAGAAACGTATACTATTTTGACCTATAGTGGTTTACTTTTAATTACAGATTGTGACTTGGATGGAGAGTTGTCTCATTGGCACTCATACCACATCTTCTTATATATATACATCACTTTTAATGATTCATGATTTGGATAAAATATAGATATAATTAGTTATCAAATGTACCAGGCTTATAATTTAATACTCCTGACGCGCGTTTCGTCTACATATAAGACTCATCAGTGACGCTCAGATCAAAATAGCGAGAAAGCCAAAACAATTACAAAGTTGAAGAGCAACGATGACCCAAAATTTAAATGAAAGTTGTGCCAAATACGGCTAAGGTTATCTTTGCCCGAGATAAGAAAATCCTTGACGGTATTTCGAATAATTCATACTTTTGCAAACTGTAAATTTATGTAAAAATGACCATTAATATTGACAATGTGACTATCCACCAGTTGGTTTTTTTGTGCTTATTAGTAGTGATCTGATGAGTCTGTAGCATTCTTTCTATTACTCTTGTCATAATCCCCCTCACCCCCCCCCCCACAGTATAACAATAGACAACCACAGACAACATCACTGTTACATAGCTGGCCCGTTTTTGGGACAGACACAATATGGCAGAGTTAAACATTTTTGTGCGCATTTAACCCTTTCCAAATTATTTGAAGTTGTACAACATCAGAACAAACAATGCTTCACTCATCAGATCCGGGGAAAACAAACAAAAAGCCAAAACACAGAGTACTAGTAGCTACGAAAACCGAGTTCAAAGCAAAACATCAGAATAAATAAGGCTTTCAATAATACAAAAAAAATAAGTCGAAGGTATGTCATTGAAAACCTATTTAATTATACTCCCTCTCAAACAAACATCCACCTTTAAAAAAAACCGTGTACCTAGTGGACTTTGTTTGGTCTTTCAGCCACGCATTGTGCTTTATGTCTTATTATTATTTTGCACCTGATAATCGAGGTTCTGACATGAGGTGTCCAAAATTTCTGTATTTTTTAATAGTTTATATTGTTTTGGCAAATATTCGCCATTCTTTATATTAGAGCGCCACATTTTTCGAATATCTTTATTTTTATGTCCATTATTTTTTGTTTCGTTTCGTTTCATTTATTCTTTATTCTAAAGACACTAGACCTCCAAGAACTTTTTTGAACCTGCATTGAATGCTTTACACAAACGAATTTAAATTTGGACTATCAACCTATGTCCATGAATCATAATTTATCTCTTCTGATACGAAATTTGAAATGTTTTAAAGAAATTATGTATGTTTTTGATATGAAAATAAGGAGATGTGGTATGTTTGCCAATGAGACAGCTATGCACATATTAAGTTCGAATGCAGTGGATGTAAGCAATTAGATGCAACAGTACGACCTTCAACAATGAGACAACTATGCACATATTAAGTTCAAATGCAGTGGATGTAAGCAATTAGATGCAACAGTACGACCTTCAACAATGAGACAAATATATAGTAAAGTCGGCTATAAAAGGCACATGCTACCAATTAAAAAAAAAGAAGACAGTTCATGTTTATATATAATTATGTTAATGTATTGAAATAAAAAATCTAATATAACATCTCAGATCTATGTTACAACTCAGTCTTTCAAAAAGTTTATTGAAGATGTTGAGTCAAAATTTGATAAAGTTTCATATGGAAACCGACGTCGATAAAGAAAAACAAGAAGTATTGACACACATACTGCTATAACACCTCCCAGAATACCGATTCCAAAGGATAAACCACTAAATCCAGAACCATCGCCCGACGATGGAACACGTGTTGTTGGATTACCCGATGTAGATGGTACAGTAATTGTTGTTTTATCTGGGACAGTTGTCGGATTTGACGTTTCTGGAACAGCCGACGGATTTGATGTTTTTGGAGCACCTGATGTACTAACGGCTGTTGAAGCAGACGAGTAATCCGGATTTTCCGTCGTATCAGTTATGTAAGGTTTATTGGTTGTGTTTCCATGTGTGGTACCTGCTGATGAATCGGAAGATGTGGCATGGGATGACACTGGTATTCCATGTGTTGTAGCTTGAGCGGACTGAGTGGTAGTGTCATTTGATTCATCAATGTCAGCTAAAGTTGGACCATTTGACGAAGAAGCAGTTAGTGTAATGATCCCTGAAAAAAATGGAAAAACCGTAGAAGAGATATGAAGCCCAAACGTGAAAAGCAAATATTTTATCACATTATATTGTTTCGTTGAATATCTAATTAGGTAATTTTGTAAATAACCAGTAGTTTCAGCAGTTTATGCAAGCTTAAACTCATTTAAAACTACAGTTCTTTGGTAGACTTGTGTTGAAATTTAATGTTAAAATAAAAATATTTTAAAAAGAGGGTTTTAGTGAACGCCAATGCAACAATAACACAACGACACCAAGGACAAAAATTATCTATACATTTGTGTTTTGTATATCTGATAAGACATACTTTCAAAATGTATATTGTGTAATATTTTTTGAAAACTTACTGTATATCATATTTGCCTTTCGTTTATTTTTAGTACATTAATCGGGTCATTAGTTCTCATGTTTTGATAGTTTATTTATTTATCATTTCGAAGCATATGGTATAGATTGATATGTGGTATAGGTCTTGCTCATTGTTGAAGGAAATATGATGACCGATAATTGACATTTACATTATTTGGTCTCTGCTATAATGCATATACGTAATGTTGTCATTTAAATGTTATAATTAACAATTGTTATTAAAGCGGGAGGTTAGGCATGCCACAAAACCAGGTCCAACCCACAATTTTTCATAAAATGCCCTGTACCAAGTCAGGAAAATGGCTATCGTAACATTATAGTTCGTTTCTGTGTGTATTAAATTTTTGGTGTTGTGTTTCTGTTGTGTCGTAGTTCTGTTATATTTCATACGTTTCCCTCAGTTTTAGTTTGTAACCCGGATTTGTTTGTTTTTTCTCTATCGATTTGCGAATTTCGAACAGCGGTATACTAGTGTTGCCTTTATCTATATAAACTAAAGTTGTGACATTAGCAATTATTCCGCATGTACTTATTTTCATATACGGCTGGCAAAGTTGATAATATTTTTTATGTTTTGAATTTTCGAGGAATCTTTTTAAAGAATATGTACCCCAAAAATTGAATTACATGTAAATTTGACTTACCTGAAAAAAAGATCGACAAGATGACTTTTAAAGTATTCATGTTTATTGTTGAGTGTAGATATATTTTATCTACATTTCAAAATTACAATACTGGACTTTGTGTTGTTCATTGACTTTAGATTATGTATAAACTTATTGATAATTAACGTAACATTTAATAGATATGAGCTAAGTATCACACACAGTGGAGTAGGAGTGGAATGAATATTATAGTGGTGCAAACTTCTGAAAGTATAAATTAGAAAAATAAAATTTGTACATAAATTAGACCATTAGTTTTCTCGTTTGAGTTGTTTTACATTGCCATTTCGTGGTCTTTTATAGCTGGATATGCCACATCTTATGTTTTATATCTATATAAAGTGACACCACATTTGTTATTCAACATGTTTGAGTGACGAATCAACCTTTTATTTGCGGATTACCCATGCATGTCGGTATGCCCTCTATTATTTTCTTTTTTTCAGCCCCGTTGATAGGCATTATGTCTTCTGGTCTTTGCGTCCGTCCGTTTGTCCGTCTGTCCCGCTTCGGATTAAAGTTTTTGGTCGAGGTAGTTTTTGAAGAAGTTGAAGTTCTCTTGAAACTTATTACACATGTTCCTTATGATATGGTCTTTCTAATTTTAGTTCTTGTCCCATTTTCAGGGTCCACTGAACCTAGAAAATGATAGTGCGGATGAAGCATTAATGTACTGGGGACACCATCTTGGTGTATCATCAATTTTTGCCTAGAATTCACCACTCCCGAGCCCCGGCCCGCTACCGGTTCTAACGCACCTAATGAAGGTTTTGTACATGATGTTTAACCATGGAAGTGTATGCATTGTTTATTTCTTTATTTGAAAAGCTCAGAAATTAATGTATAAAATAGTAACAAATCAGATCAAACATCAGCTTTTAAAATGATACGATTTTTTTCTTGAAATCATAATATAAAAATAAAATCGCTTGTCACAGTATTTAGTATACGAGGTTTGAACTTCTTTAATAGAGGTTTCCAGATTTGCTACGTATCAGGTACGGTTGGTACGTTACACAACCGTTGGTGTTGTTTGGGAGGTTTCATTTAATGCATGAGATTATTGTATGTATCATGATGAAAATAAAGAAACAAAATTGTATATCAGTGATAAAAACCTTCATCTTTTATTTTATTACGATTTCACTGCTTCTAGAAAACCTTGCACGTGATTTTATACGATAAAATTTATTGTGTGCACAAGAGAATGAATCAAACAGTCCTTACTGGAACTGATTTGCCTTTGGCTTTGTTTTTGTTTTCTGTGTATATTAAGAAAAGGATTAGAATAAAGAATGTTTTCTAATACTCAAATATAAATTGGAATGATTAGAAATTACTTATTAATAATATCTTACGTGTACCTTACTGGTGTCGTTAAAGACTACATAGACGAATCCAGGGGGACGGGGCTAGGGGCCCGTCCCCCCTTTTCGTGGCAAAAATTTGGTTGATTATATAGGGAATCACTGAAGCATGGATGGAGTGCCTCCTTTTATGAAAAGTTCTGGATGCGTCACTAAACTAGTACACGTGCTTATGGCAAAAATGAGTTCAAAATTGTATTTTATCTCATTAAAATAATTTTTTAGTAATTAAGCTATCTTTTCGATTATTGGAGCAACATTTTTTCATAAAACGCAACACACATTGTAAAACCATCGATCTATCTTTTTCAAGTCATATTTTGTCACTGAACTTTTTAATAAAATTGATGATTATATTAATTACTCAAAAAATAAATATAAATTTTATGACACTAACGAGAACCATTTTTTGAGTCGAAATATTTATCCTCACGATGTTACTTCATCGTGTTCGCTTAGTATTATTATGTCACTAGATATTGTTATTACATTACTATTTGTAAATATTGTCGCGAGTAAAATAGTGTATTGCACGTGCCTGGGAGTAGTATAATATAATCTACGAGGGGTAATGTTATACCAATATCCGAGGGGTAATGTTATACCAATATCCATCCATTAATCCTTTTGTCGTACAGCATTGCCAAAAAAACTTCATACAACACAGCGCATTTTGTTCACTGATAACGGCAATAATTTGACGCTATATTTACACTTTGAACTCACGAACAATGAGGCAAATGTTTGTTCTTTCGGTAGATGTTATAATTATCTCACATTTCTTAGACATTTTTAGCTATGTCTACTTATAGAACTACCTTTCAGCCGTTAAGTCAACCAAAAACGTCATTGGACATTTTTCTTATTCCAGCTTAAAATGCAGCTACCGAGTCAAACAAAATTCGACAAAAGAACGGCTTCAATTTAACCAAGAACTGACACACTTCGTTGCTTCTGCCAAGTTTCGGAAAGATGAGAGAAAAAGAAATAGGATCACTATACATAAGAGATAAAACTGTTGTTCAAAAATGTAACGTTGGACATCCGTATTTTTCACTTAGCTTTGTTGTTTTAATCCTCAAGAGCTATAAAGAACATAAAGGAAAACATATACTGAATTCGTTTTTATAGTGGTTATTGTTTGTTAACATTTTATTTTGTTTTGCGGAGGAAATTTCGAAGATTCTGTTTTAAGTCATAGGGGTTGTAGGAACAGCGTGCGTGACGTTTTAGTCTAATGCAATATATATATGAATATGTCTTTCTAACTCACAACTATACTGAGCCAAAAAAAGTTTAGCAACGCAAACATCATTGATATATTCCTTAGTTTTTTCCTGTAATTAAAAAAAGTCCTACTTTTTTCATGGTGATTTATTTCGCGCCATTTCAGCTTTGCATGCGTGTCATTAATGTTTTATCTTCTGTACCTGTACTTTAAAAACGATATTAAAAATCACTTTTTCATTAACGTTCAGAAACACACAATTGGTAAGAAAAAACATACAACTTTGAAAAAATTGCATAGGGCGTCAACCAGGCCTCCCCCCGAAAATAACCGTCAGAAAGCTCTTGGAATGGTTGATGCCGGAATGAGTGTTGCTGAAATCGTGGCTCGATTTAATGTGCATACGGCAACAGTTTAGAGACTTACAAACAGATATCGACAAATTGCATCTGCACAGTTGAGGTCGATATCTCGTAGACGAAAAACTATCAAGGGAGGAGCGCTACCTTCGCTTTACGTCAACACGTGCCATATTTGTCCGGCCACAAAAGTAGTGCATTAACTACGAGCAGTTGCTGGTGTGTCTGCCAATCTTTCATTGGTGCACTTAGGGAATGGCTGGGAAATTGATTTTGA
This sequence comes from Mytilus trossulus, assembly GCF_036588685.1. NCBI lineage: Eukaryota > Metazoa > Mollusca > Bivalvia > Mytilida > Mytilidae > Mytilus > Mytilus trossulus. Next base: position 32,936,117 of record NC_086382.1, on the reverse strand, counting down.
CTAACACTATACTCATTTCCGCATTTTGACCCTCCCGCGTTCCATACAAAGAAAATCCAATGATGTGATGAACATTTATGTTGCTTCTGAAATGTCATAGTTCCATTTTGTTATTATTAAAATTATATGTTGTTATGAATTTGATTTCATATTTTTGTTGCTAAACTTTTTTCACTCATGTAATAAAAATTTCTCACTCTCTCACACTCACTCTCTTTCGCTCTCTCACATTCTCTTTCGCTCTCACTCACTGCCCCCTTGCTCCCGCTCTCTCTCACACTGTCTTCCGCTCTTACTCCCTCCCTAGCTGCCTTGCTGCGTTTCGCTCTCGCTCTCTCACTCCCTCCCTTGCTCTCTTTCACTCCTCTCACTGTCTTTCGCTCTCTCTCACACTCCCTTCCTTGCTCCCTTTCGCTCTCGCTCTCTCACTCACTTGCTCTCTCTCTCTCTCTCTCTCTCTCTCTCTCTCACTCACTCACTCTCTTGCTCTCACTCTCGCTCTCTCTCTCTCTCTCTCTCTCTCACTCACTCACTCCCTTGCTCTCACTCTCGCCCTCACTCCCTCTCTCTTCTCTCTCACTCTTCTCTCGCTCGCTCTCACTCTTCTCTTCTCTCGCTCACACTCGCTCTCACTGTCACTCTCGCGCTCTCTTTCTCTCGCTCTCGCGCGCTACTCGCTCGCTCTCACTCACTCTCACTCTCGCCGCTCTCCACTCACACTATCTCTCTCACTCTCTCTCTCTATCTCTCTCGCTCTCACTCTCACTGTCTCTCTCACTCTCTCTCTCACTCTCTCACTCTCACTGTCTCTCTCACTCTCTCTCTCACTCTCGCGCTCTCACTCTCGCGCTCTCTCTCGCGCGCTCTCTCGCGCGCTCTCTCTCGCACTCTCACTCTTACTCTCACTCTCACTCTCTCTCGCGCTCTCACTCGCGCTCTCACTCTCTCTCGCGCTCTCTCTCGCGCTCTCTCGCTTCGCGCTCTCTCGCTTCACTCTCTCTCGCTTCACTCTCTCTCGCTTCACTCTCGCTCGCTCTCACTCGAGCGAGCTGTCACTCTCTCTCGCTCGCTCTCACTCGAGCGAGTTGTCACTCTCTCTCGCTCGCTCACTCACTCACCCACTCACTCTTTCGCTCTTTTTGCTCTCTCGCTCGCCAAGCTAACCATCAAAGGTAAACATGCAGCGAAATTTACCCTCCCAGTGAAATATTTGTATAACTATCACGGAGTATTATGTCCGAGTGTTATACATGGCATTCGAAATGGCTGTAGCAGTACATTGGTTCAACTCATTAGGGTCGAACACGTCTCTGTCTACGTTTACCATTGTCTGGGTCGGTTCGGTACACACACCTTCAGTTTGCCTTCATTAGGTATGAGTACAATATGTTGTGAAAAAAAAGTTTTAACTTTATTACATTATAATATACATTGAGTAGCGGTATTTTATCATTTTATGTTTTGCAATTATATTTGTTTTGAAGAACCAACTTTATAATGTTTTAGTTGCATTTTATTTGTTTAATATTTCTATTTCATTCTATTGTTGAATAATTTATAAAGTTATTCATATTTGTGTATCCATAAAAATTATTTAACGCGATGAAATAATGGGTGCTAACTGTGTTGATCCTTTATATTTAATTGTAAATGTACACACTAACAAATGTGTGATAATATAATGATTCTCATATATATGAATTCTGTTCACTTGTACATTTTGTAATTAGTGAAGTGTAAAAATATTGACTGTAATTAAATAATAAAGATTTCTTTATAATGCATCAAAGGAGACAATTTCAAGGAGAAACATATTTCATATTTTAATATCTTGAAGGAAAATATTTACTCTAATAAAAGTGATTACGATGGGATTCTTGCAAACGAAACTGGGTAAATTTATTTTCTATTTTACTAAAAAAAAAATAACTGCAAACATTGAATACGTATAAAACAAACGCCACTTCGTTCTAAAGAAAGCAGCACATGATACACTTATGAGTTATGATACAAATATAAACTTTAAATAACAACAAAAGATACAAAAGACAAGATGAGCACCTTCAAACCAAGAAGAAAACTTAATATTTTCCTTCTCTGGGACCTTAAATTTGGACATTTTATTTGACACTGATGTAGTATACCAGATAATAATGGTGTCATTTATGCAATGAGTAGTGATTATTTAAACTTGATCAATCTGTTTCTTTTCACATATTTCAAATATCATAAAAGCATTAACATTTTATGTTTTGGTTTCATTTTATCCCTGTAAGGGAACTGCCCTGTTTAACAAAATACATCTGAGTTATTCCGCTTTGTTTGGCGAATATCACTTTAATCAACTAATACTGACGAGATATGGAAAATAGCACGCCTAATTTTCATACCCTTAAGTTGACAACCCTGCTCCATCCCTCAGCTGTTTTATATACAAATGATATACCATTTATCCACGAGATAATTTTCTTTTCAAGCAACATCGAAAAACTCTCAAAATTTATTTCTCATGTACATCTGTATTCAGGTATTTCACATCCAACATTTATGGTAATACATTTGGATTGAATAAAAAGTCAGTCACCCCAAAAGCTAACTAAACCTTTGGACTGACTTATTCAAAAGGAAAATGGTTACTATTCAGTTGTCAGGTATTTCACTGAATATTGCATACATTTGTATATTGGAATTAAAATTGATTCACTCATATGGTCTTTGTTTCAGATTTATTCTAAAACCACGTGTTGACATTCTAACGGATTTGTTTTTCTCATATATTTTATAATTGTATGAAACTAAACTCCTAACGTGAGGGAGTATGCTTAACTTTCATATGATGAAGACATAACTGCTAGTAGTCCTTTGTTAACTTATGTTTTAATGTCATTTTGTTAGTTTCTTCTGTTGTACCGTTCCTGGCATTGTACTCCAGGCGCGGATCCAGAAGGGGGGGGGGGGGGTCCGGGGGTTGGAACCCCCTTTTTTGGACGATCAATGCATTTGAATGGGGACATGTAGTTGGAACCCCCCCCCCCCCCTTTTCTCCTGGGTTAGGAACCTCCCCTTTTTAAAATTGCTGGATCCGCCCTTGGAACTCGGACGTCTTTTGAACTGAGTTTTATTGTGCGTATTGCACTGTGTTTGTTTGATCTGTATTGGCTAGAAATTTATGCAAGTGTGTACTCCTCCGCATTTCTGCGTCTACTCCAATAAGCTTTAGTCTTCGTTATTCTTATTTGTTTGATTTTGGGTTTTTTCATAGGTGAGTTTTGAAGTTTATTATGACGTCCATTTTTACTAAACAATCATACATTTTTGTTGAGGGGCTAGCTGAAGCCCATCTCCGGGTGTGGGATTTTCACACTGTGTTGAAGACCAGTTAGTGTTATATGCTGTTTTATGCACTTTGGTCGTGTTGTTGTCTTTTTGACACATTCCCCGTTTGCATTCTTAATTTTATGTCTGACGTTCTACATAATAAATAGTCTCTATGATACCTTTGGTGACTCTTTGCAATATAAGGGTATTAATAATCCTCTGAAAAATAACTGAAACGAAACAAACATATAATATATAGGCGGGAAATTATTTTGAAACCATTTTAATTTTATGCACGTAACAACATAAACAACATATAAACCAACAAATACACTTTTTAAATATTTTTTTACAAAAACGTCGATCAACGACAAAGTCAAAAGATATGTTCATTATGTTTCAAAACATTACAGATCTACTGTGCCATCTAAAACAAATATTCGTATTTCAAAATGTTTTTAAAATTGTTCTTGTTTCCTATTCTAATGTATAGAAATTCGATATAACATCTTACAAGATGTATATTCTTGTCTGATTTTAATTGACTTTCCCATAGCTTTGATTTCTACATTTAAGAAAGTATACTATTGCTGAAACGATACACGCAAGTGCTATTCCTAAAAACATTCCTCCGACGAATGTTCCTCCTTGAAATTTAGATTTTTTGGTTGTTTCTGGTTTTTGTGTGGTTGGTTTCGGTGATGGGGTTGTTGGGTGGTGCGCCGTCACCTTTCCTGCTGTTGTCATAGTAGCCGGCATCGTTGTCATTTGTCCCGCAGACGACATGTTTGATGGTACTTCTGTCATCATTGTGACAGTAGACATGTTTGAGGATTGTGTCGACATTTGATTGGCTGTGGTTTCTGACGAAGGTGGCAAAGTATTATTTGTCATCATTGACTCTGTTGTCATTGACATTGAAGTAACGGGATTGACTGTTGTTTGACTGTGTGTTGTCATTTGTTGTGGTTTTGTTGTCATCTGTTGTTCTGTTGTTACTACTGTTGTCATATCGTTAGTTTGGGACGATACTACCGTTGCTTCTGTTTTCATATCGGCAGTGATTACTCCTAAAAGAGAAGATTAAATGTATAAGAAAATGTAAAAAAAAAGTAAAATCACAAAAATACTGAACTCCGAGGAAAATTCAAAAATGAAAGTCCCTATAAGCAAAAGCTCAAACACTTCAAACGAATGGATTACAACTGTCACATTCTTGACTTCGTATAGACATTTTTTCTGAACCTGGTTTTATAGCTAGCTAAACCTCTCACTTGTATGACAGTCGCATCAAATTTCATTATATTGACAACGTTGCGTGAACAAAACAAACATACACAATTGTCTGCTCTATGGTTGGGTTGTTGTCGCTTTGACACATTCCCCATTTCCATTTTCAATTTTACAATAGGTAAAATAAAATTTAAAAAATGTGTGCAGCAGTCAACAAAGGCAACCTTGTGTTGATTTGCTCCTCAATATATGGATATAAGATTTGTAATATGCAAATAACAAGTAATATAAAAAAGAAGATATGGTATGATTGCCAATGAGACAACCATCACCAATAGACCAAAATGACATAAACATGTATTTTACATTTTTAAGCTTAGTTTTACATATTTGATATGTTCTTGCTGCATGTTATCCATACGTATTTGCAATAAAAGTAGGGTTTGTAATGCTCCTCCTATTAACGGCTGATTTTCGACGTGGAAAATAAGACTGACCGTAAAAATGGGTACAGAGATTGGAGTCATCATAAATACCATGTTATTGTAAAATATTATGAATAACTATAGGAATATTTTGAAGAGTTAATAAATATTAAGAACTATTAATTTGAAAAATTAACAAAACATTTAGAAAAAGGGGAGTACATTCCAAAAACGCCCTTGCTGGAATAAGATATTGTATTTTCTCCTTCATACCGTAAGATATTTCATTTGATGTTGCGCCAACGAACGAAAATTAAAAGTTTTAAGTATACGGTCGGCTATAAAAGGTCCCGAACTAATAAAAAGAAACAATTCGTTATACATAGTGCCATATTTCAATAGAAATAGAGTCAGCTTGCTGTTCAAACGTCAATTAGTAGAAAAATAATCTATAAAGTTAAGATGAATGATGTCTCAATGACACAGGAATACATTAAGGGTAGAGCGTTTAAAAATTGAAGGAGAAAGGAAGGAGAAGGGAAAAGGGGGTTTGATAATTCATAAGAAATAATGGTTAGTCCTTAATCTTACCAATTGTTGGAGGTGCCACACAACCAGACACAATAAAAAAGGCTAATACAACACACACTTTCATCATGATGTTAATTTTTACAACTCAAAATTCTTCTACTTGTGTGTAAAATACCCCGACTTATATCCACCTGCAGTAACTAGTAAGGTTAAAGTTTGAAGAGAGTATCTCGTGATTTTAATAGATAATGAAGATAAAATCGTATTTACACATCTATTGTGTGTGTAATTCATCAGACGCATTTAGATATGGGGAAAAATGTCCTATCAGCGAGTTAATGTACGTAAGAACTAAATATATCTATATACCTAAATTCGAGCAAGTGACTAATTTATTATGTGATAAATGTTGCGACAGACAGTTTTAGTCTAATCTATATAATGATAACAAAATATATTCATGACCCTGAAGAGCATCTGTAGTATTAACCTAATGGAGACTGCACCCGACGGTTAATAATCTTCATGTTATAATAGTATAGTACATGGCCTTGAAGAGCTTCTGTAGTATTAACCTAATGGAGACTGCACCCGACGGTTAATGTTCTACATGTTACACTAGTAAAGTTCTGTCATGAATAGAGTCCGAATGACTTACATGTTCTATTCAGTATCAGTGACGGATCCAAGATTTTTGAAAGGATGGTGTAATTGCAGGAATAGATACATATACTGCTATAGGAAGATCCAGGGGGGGCGGTTCCCCATTTTGTTGGAAACATTTGGTTGATTATATGGCATCACAAAATCATGACTGGACCCTGTTGTCTGTTGTCGGATTGTTGTAGTCTCTTGTGCGGTTCCCCATTTTGTTGGAAACATTTGGTTGATTATAGGGCATCAACAAATCATGACTGGACCCTGTTGTCTGTTGTGGGATTGTTGTAGTTCTGGTGATACTTCTGTTGTCATGTTGTTCGTTTCCGTATATATTATCGTTCCTTCTTTTTTTTTTATCATACCGGCAGATGGATTTGACACTGGATATTAGGAAAAAATTAATGTCCTATTAAAGTCAACATGGTGTCGATTTATCCTGCTACGTATGCGTATATGATTTGTAGAATGTAAAAAACGAGTTCTTTGTGCTAAAAGTATTCTTACATCATTACTAGTATTGTTTTATTTCATTGAACATACATTCTTTTTTATAAATCACAGTAGACAAATAGAAAAACAACATTATGTATGTGCCACTTCCAAGTCAGTAGCTTGTAGTTCAGTTAGTATTGTTGGTGCATGTCTCTCATTTGCTTTTTTCGTAAATTGTATTGTAAGAAATGAGGCCATTACTTTTTTCAGTTGATACTCATTTTTCCTGTCGGGGCTTATTATAGCCGACGCTATGGTATGTATTTTTCATTATCGAAGGCCGTACGGTTGCCTATAATTGCTTACATCCACTTCCTTTGGAATTTGGTGGATATTTGTCTCCAAATATATCTTTATTTTTATGAATGATCTGTTCGTGTTTTTGCTGTTGCTTGATTCGTTCCATTTAGAGCGAAATGATTTACTCCATAAAGCATGTCAGTTTAATTCAGTAGCATATTTTTTTTTTGATCTGAGCGTCACTGATGATTCTTATGGTGACGAAACGCGCGTATGGCGTATTAAGTTATGTCCTGGTACCTTTGATAACTATTTACATCACTGGGTCGATGCCACTGCTGGTGGACGCTTCGTCCACGGGGGTGTCATTAGCCCAGCAGTCAGCACTTCGGTGTTGACCTGAATATCAATTATATGGTCAATTTTATAAGAATTTCCTGTTTATACAAAACATTGAACTTTTCTAAAAACTAAGAATTTACTTATCCCAGGAATAGATTACCTTACCCGTATATGGCACAACTTTATGGAATTTTTGGTCCTCAATACTCTCCAACTTTGTACTTGTTAGGCTTTGGGAGTGGCGGTTTTGAAGCGAAGAAAAACGATCAAGATCAGTTCAAGTATCAAAATTTCTTTTTTGAGAATTGTTAGTACCATATAATGTATTTCACGGAAGAAACCGAAACATGATCTATTTCCTGCAAGCAGAAGTAGACGTTTTCAGTGATCTGTTTTCTCGAACACCTCTCCTTAGTTTTTCGTGTTGCAGATTTTGAGGCTTCATATGCAAATTTCTGGATAAAAACCCTACTTTGACGACATTCCCTAGTATGATTTATATAAAATTGAATTTCTGTCAAGGAATTTTATCAAATATTGCTTTTTAGTTAAAATTTAGTGTTTTTAAAACTAATTTTTCATCAAAATATAAAGTGTCTCTCGGGGTGTCAGACAAAAGTCTTCAGAACCTGATTTTCTTAAATTGTAGGCACCTGTCAGATTATCTCAAGATTTGCAAGATACAAGACCACACTTGAATTTTACCACTACTATTTATGTTTAGCCTTTTTTGGCCCCAACAGATATGGTATTTATATAAAGTTGTTAATAGTTATAAAAGGTACCAGGATTATAATTTAGTATGCCAGACGAGCTTTTCGTCTACATAAGACTCATCAGTGACGCTCATATCAAAATATTTATAAAGCCAAACAAGTACAAAGTTGAAGAGCATTGAGTATCCAAAATTCCCAAAAAGTTGTGCCAAATACGCCTAAGGTAATTTAAATTTATTTATGCCTGGGATAAGATAATCCTTAGTTTTTCGAAAAATCAAAGTTTTGTAAAGGAAATTTATAATAATGACCACATTATTGATATTTATGTCAACAACGAAGTATTGACAACTGGGCTGGTGATACCCTCAGGGACGAAACATCCACCAGCAGTGGCATCGACCCAGTGGTGTAAATAGTTATCAAAGATACAAGAATTATAATCTAGTACGCCAGACGCGCGTTTCATCCACATGAGACTCATCAGTGACGCTCATATCAAAATATTCATAAAGCCAAACAAGTTCAAAGTTAAAAAACACTGAGGACCCAAAATTTCGAAAAAATGTGCCAAATACAAAGGGGAAGGACCTATATTGGGACTCCGGGATCGGGTGTTTTTAAGCTCGGGATTTCGGGATTGACCGTTTTGGGTCCGGGAATTCTGTTTTTCGAATTTCGAGACCTCAGGATTTCGTGTTTTTGAGCCCGGGATTTCGGGATCAGGTGTTTTTTAGCCCGGGATACTGGGATCAGGACCCCCTCTCCCTCTCAAATACGACTACGGTAATCTTTGCCTTGGATAAGAAAATCCTAGGTTTTCCAAAAAAAATAAAGTTTTGTAAACAGGAAATTTATAAAACTTTTAGCTTATAAGTTTGAAGTAGCATACTTTTGTTACATGGATATGTGCTGTTTTTGGACAAATCAATGGACATGTATATAGTATTAGCATAATTTACTCATGAAAAATTACTGAAATCTCAACAATTCTAGCATTTGTGCTAATTATTAGACAGTTTTGGTCTAAATTTGAAGTGGCCGCACTTGTGTTAAATCTTACTAAGATTTAAATACTTATAAAGGACAAAGAAATTAACAATTAGTGTAGGTCACCGTACAGTCTTCAACAATGAGCAAAGTCCATACCGCATATTCAGCTATAAAAGGCCACGAAATGACCTTGTAAAACAATTTAAACGAGAAAACTAACGGCCTTATTTATGTACAAAAAATGAACATAAAAAAAATATGCAACACATAAACAAATGACAACCACTGAATTACAGGCTCCTGACTTGGGACAGGCACATGCATACATAATGTGGCGGGGTTAAACATGTTAGCGGGATTTCAATTGATAATAATTATACATAGAAAATATGATTCGAGAATAAACATGAATGAAGCCACTTGCATTTTAAACCAAAATAAAACCATTACATTATATTGCATATTTGATTGATATCTAATCTTCAATTCTAGAATCTGTACAGAATTGTATAATAAATCAAGGGAAACAAATTATAGCGAAAAAACATAGCAAATTATGATCAAATGTTGATAACATTGTGAAGGAAAACTATGTAACCGCCTCAGCAGTGTTTTTGGTAGCGTGCTTGTCTCGAGTGCGGAAGTTGTTGGGTTTCAACACGACCGAGTCAGCTAAAACTTTGAAATTGATATTTGCTGCTTATCTGCTCAGCGCGCAGCATTAATTAAGGAGTTAGGGCAAAGACTGGTCGGCTCTGAGTCCAATTAATGTGTCAGATAAGGTGACATGTTGGACTGTTAGTTGTGAATTCGTGCTTCGCTCTCTGCATGTCAAAAACACTTGCGACTCTTTGAGCGGTCCATAAATGTTGTAAGACTGGGTTTCTGTTCTTATGTAAAATACCCTGATTTTCCAGCGGCATTTATTTACTATTTACATCTCATAATGTCGGATGACCCTCTATAGAAGGACAACCCTATTGCATTTTTGTTAAAGTGCTCTCGTCTGAACATGAATGAAATATTTACCAATGGAAGACAAGTAAAGTCACACAAAATCATCATTCAACTATTAATTGATAAAAAGCTAACAAAACTCTGTTTATGAAATATTTTATATAACAAAAACAAATTGTAAATCATATAAAAATGAATCATTGAAAAATATAATATTTCACTGCTGTTCCCGTTGATGATCCGTCTGAAATGTATTAATGTGTATCTGTTCATGTGCTGAAAATCTCACTTTCACTTTTAACATAAAGCACGAAAATAAAAGCACTGTTCCTTTGCTTTTGAGTTTTGTCAATCTGCTCAAAGGATTTGTATACTAGTAATGAACTCCTTCTTTTACATACATATGTAATGATCATTGGAATTCACATAGTAAGACGATGACATTATGAATAAATATAGTGGTCTTATATATAAATATAAAATCAGTATTAAGCAAATGAGATTACAAAAAGGACTATTCTAATAAATTGTTAGGTTCACAGTCTTTCGTAACCGGCATCACGTTTTCTGCATTTCAAAACGTAGACAATAATTAGTATAACAACTGATACTCCGACTCCTAAAACTATTCCTTCTACAAAACTGACACTATTAAATTTATACTTCTTTGTAGTGGTCGGCATTGCATGTGTTGTTGGATGTGGATTCGTTTTTGGAGTTGACATTGGTGTAGACATATTACTTGGGCGAGTTGAAGGTTCTACTGTCACATTTGGGTTTTTCGTTGTTGGTTCTACTGTAACATTTGGGTTTTTCGTTGTTGGTTCTACAGTAACATTTGGGTGTGTGGTTTTTGGTTCTACAGTCACATTTGGGGTTGTGGTTGTTGGTTCTACAGTCACATTTGGGTGTGTGGTTGTTGGTTCTACAGTCACATTTGGGTGTGTGGTTGTTGGTTCTACGGTTACATTTGGGTTTTTCGTTGTTGGTTCTACTGTAACATTTGGGTTGGTGGTTGTTGGTTCTACTGTAACATTTGGGTTTTTAGTTGTTGGTTCTTCTGTAACATTTGGGTTTTTAGTTGTTGGTTCTACTGTTATATTTTGTTTTGTGGTTGTTGGTTCTGCAGTAACATTGGGGTGTGTGGTTGTTGGTTGTACTGTAACATTTGGGGTTGTGGTTGTTGGTTCTACAGTCACATTTGGGTGTGTGGTTGTTGGTTCTACAGTCACATTTTGGTGTGTGGTTGTTGGTTGTACTGTAACATTTGGGTTTGTGGTTGTTGGTTCTACTGTAATATTTGGATTTCTTGTTGTTGGTTCTACTGTAACATTTGGTTTTGTGGTTGTTGGTTCTACTGTTATATTTAGATTTCTTGTTGTTGGTTCTACTGTTACATTTGGGTTTGTGGTTGTTGGTTCTATTGTAACATTTGGGTTTGTGGTTGTTGGTTCTCCTGTAATATTTGGATTTCTTGTTGTTGGTACAACTGTAACATTTGGGTTTGTAGTTGTTGGTTCTACTGTAATATTTGAATTTCTTGTTGTTGGTTCTACTGTAACATTGGGGTTTGTGGTTGTTGGTTCTACTGTTACATTTGGGTTTTTAGTTGTTGGTTCTACTGTAACATTTGGGTGTGTGGTTGTTGGTTCTACTGTAACGTTCGGGTTTTTCGTTGTTGGTTCTACTGTACCATTTGGGTTATTAGTTGTTGGTTCTACTGTCACATTTTGGTTTGTGGTTGTTGGTTCTACTGTACATTTTAGGTTTTTCGTTGTTGGTTCTAGTGTCACGTTTGAGGCCTTAGTTACAGGTTCCATTGTAACATTTGCATTTTGAGTTGTTGGCTCTACAGTAATGTTAGAATTTTTCGTGGTCGTGATATTTGGAGTTATCGTTGTTTGAATGGTAACATTAGAGAGTTCGGTTGTCTGACCAGTAACGTTTGAGTTTCTTGTAGTCGTTGCAGAACTAGCTGACGTGTTTTCGTCGGTTGCTGTTTGTCTGACAGTTGCTGCTTCAATGCGATTGACATGCTTCGTTGCTGAAAGGTACAAAAAAAATAACTTAAAAGAATTGAAATCTCAACTGATTGATTAACAGAAAATCTTTTTAAGTCTTAAGCATATTCGCTGTGTCTTTTATCCCTTCTTTAGACCAGGTAGTGTATTACTATATTTTTTCTAGTCTATGCACCTGTCCTAAGTCAGGAATCTGATGTACAGTAGTTGTCGTTTGTTTATGTATTTTATACCTGTTTCTCGTTTCTCGTTTTTTTTAATATAGATTAGACCGTTGGTTTTCCCATTTGAATGGTTTTACACTAGTAATTTTTGGGGCCCTTTATTTTATAGCTTGTTGTTCGGTGTGAGCCAAGGCTCCGTGTTGAAGACCGTACATTGACCTATAATGGTTTACTTTTTTAAATTGTTATTGTGATGGAGAGTTGTCTCATTTGCACTCACACCACATCTTCCTATATCTATATAATATAAAAAAAAAATGATTTTATGTATTTGTATCTAAACTAGTATCAAAACACTTTCACTTAGTATTTCTACATATTTGTTATTTTTCTCACCTATACACACTTATTTTTGCTTGTCTATTATATATATATTATGATAAATCAACGACTTCCCTTTTACTGCGGAAAGGAGTAGGTCCAGTAAAAACCCCTTTTGGCCCCAAATTATAGCAGTTTTTAAAAAATGGTAAAATGTAAGCTTTTAGTTATTTATTAGAAAGTAGAATGCTTTTGCTACATAAAATAATATTGGCTGTTTTTGACAATACAATGCACATATATCGGGTACTTGCATCATTAAGTCATGCTAAATTACTGAAATCTCCACTTTTGTAGTATTTTAGTTAAATCTTAGACGGTTTCCGTCTTAAATGAAAGCATTTGTGTTCATTATTAATATTGAAATGAAAGTTGTTTTTGATGATAATACATAACATATATAAAGGTTGAGGATGAACACGGATGTGGCAACTTCGTTTTTGAATATTATGCGATTTTAAATTTTACTGATGAAAATCACATGCAATTATCTTTTAAGAAAAACCCAGAATAAATTTAATTTAAAATCGATTGATCAACTGCATTTTTAGAGAATTGGTACGATATTAATTTGTTTGGGGTCTAAAAAAAAAAAGAGCATTTTCATGCCCATGGTATTCGTGTTAGAAATACACGTTTTAACCGCATTTCATTTTAACAATTCAATTCAATTCAATTTCATTGCCATAAAACTACATATTTATAGTATGTGACACAACATAACGAAATGAAAATAAAAAATAACAACAAGATCAATAATATACACAATAAAAGAAACAAAGAGTTTAAAATTAATATTGTAAATTTACAACAATAACCTTTAAATAAAAAAGTAATAAAAATAGCGAGTTGAGCAATAACTTGAAATTTAAATATGTTTAAAACTGACCTACCAATTCCAGGTTTAGAGTTTACTGCTGCATAGCAGACAACCACTAGAAATATGGTGCTCCTATATGTAACGTCCATTGTTGATCGTATATATTTCAGGAAGAAAATATTAAAACTGCTATTTTTCTGAAAACTACAAAAGCTTGTGAAGACATGGTAGATATACATATGTAGTTATTTAAGTGTTTTACCAAGGTCACGTGAGATAATCATATGCATATGAATAACTATCACATACCAATAACGGATGACGCCAAGTATCGATCTGGAAATCACCCAGGACCCTTAAATTCAAGGGTCAGTTGTCCGGTTTTACTTCATCAATATTTTATTAATTTGATTTGATTGCCCTCCCCCTTTTTTTAAATATTAAATTAAGTCATAGTTCTTTTGAATTTTCATTCTTTTTATTAAATGTTCATGCATGTTCCTTATAAAAAAAACAATACCCGGGAGACCAGGAAAATACCAACAATAGAGTGATTATGAATATCATTTTTCAAATTTATCAAAGCTTCTCTAATATCTTTACTGAAACATTGACCATTGTTAAACGTTTATTTTCAACCATCTGTGCTTGCCAAGAGTTACGACCCACTTCCTTCCTTCCTCTCCCCCTGGATCGTTACTATTGGCTTCAGAGGTGTAGAGGAGGGTAGTGGGTCGTAATCCTTGGCTAGCGTACCGAAGTTGATCTTCAACAATGCCGGAAAAGGAATTAATCAAATTAAAACGAGGGGATGACAATCAACTCAACAAGTACCTGTGTTGAAGAGGGAGAGACATATAAATTTTGACAAACATTAAAGTGGGATAAATTGGAAAATCTACTTCCTCAAAAATCGACTAGTCTACTCACGACTAACTGGCTAATTATTTGAAACTGTAACACATTTGAAAGAGAACGTTTGATTAGTTCAATCAGAATACATCCAAACCGAAAAAATTGTAGACAACGTTGCTTATGATTGATTGATAGCCATTGTCAATAAGGGAGCTACCATTGTATTTAGGATGAAACGTTTTGCCCTGCATTGTTTGTTTTTTTAGTTGTAATCTCTGTCCTGTCTTTTTTTCTCACTCCATTCGGTCCTGCCTTTTTTCTTAGTTTATCTTGCCTTTTGTAACACAAATTTTCATCCTGCTTTTTTTTTATTTTAAACATTTTTAAAATCAAATGGTATCTCTCCTAGAAACCAAGTCTCTGACAACCACCATTGTAAAATATATATGTGCATCTACCCTTAGTAATGGGGGTCCATGCAGTGTAGAGGATTTTGTTTTAGCATTCGATCGTCAAACAGACGTTTGTCTTGCTTCGGGCTAAACTTTGTCTTCTGTTTAATGGAATTACTCCCTCTGTCAAAAATCCTGGTTTAATCCCTGCTTCAAAAGAGAGAAATTGGGCATTTCAATTATCTGTTGTATAAGTGAGGAGCTGCAACTTATACTACCCCACACTTTTCATATGAAACTTCAACGGGGGTGTTTAACGACTTTGACTAATGTTTGAAAAAACATCGACAACTGAATAGTTAGATATACATTGTACTTATGAATCAATCAGCAACCTTTTCATACATTTCATCTTATATGGTTCGACCTTATCATACACAATTCAGCTTACAATAATGACCTATTTCATACCAGAGATCATCCCCCAATACCACTGCCCTTGAATTGTAAGCACCTGTCAGATTTTTTCAATATCAAGATTTTCACGATACAAGACCACACTTTAATTTTACCACAGTGACACTTATTTATGTTTAGCCTTTTTAGCCCCAACTTTTAGTATTTATAAAAAGTTGTTAAAAATGTAAACTTTTAGCTTATAAGTTAGAAGTAGTATACTTTTGTTACATGGATATGTGTTGTTTCTTGGACAAATCAATGCACATGTATATGGAATAAGCATTATTTACTCATGGAAAATTACTGAAATTTCAACAATTCTAGCATTTGTGGTAGTTATTAGACAGTTTTTTGTCTAAATAGGAAGTTACCGCACTTGTGTTAATAGATATAGGAAGATGTGGTGTGAGTGCCAATGAGACAACTCTCCATCCAAATAACAATTTAAGAAAAAGTAAACCATTATAGGTTAAAGTACGGCCTTCAACACGGAGCCTTGGCTCACACCGAACAACAAGCTATAAAGGGCCCCAAAATTACTAGTGTAAAACCATTCAAACGGGAAAACCAACGGTCTAATCTATATAAACAAAA
The DNA here is from genome assembly GCF_036588685.1 of Mytilus trossulus. NCBI lineage: Eukaryota > Metazoa > Mollusca > Bivalvia > Mytilida > Mytilidae > Mytilus > Mytilus trossulus. The sequence goes on along the minus strand of NC_086382.1, from coordinate 32,920,524 downwards.
CGAGAAACGAGAAACACCTACTATATTACATAAACAAACGACAGCTACTGTACATCAGATTCCTGACTTAGGACAGGTGCAAACATTTGCAGCGGGATTAAACGTTTTAATGGATCCAAACATCCTCCCTTTTTCTGAAACAATAGCATAACATCACAACATAGAAAAACATACGATAAAATATCAATTGGCAGACTTAACTCAATCAAAAAAAACAAGTCTTAATAGTTAAATACATATAAAAAAAAAGACGACGTGGTATGATTGCCAACTCTCCATAAGAGACTAAAATAAAACAGAAATTAACAACTATAATAGTTCACCGTACGGCCTTCAACATTGAGCAAAGCCAATACAGCATAGTCAGGCCCCGAAATGACAATGTCAAACAATTCAAACGAGAAAACTAACGGCCTTTTACATAAAATGAACGAAAAACAAATATGTAACACATTAACAAACGACAAGCACTATATTAAAGGCTGCTGACTTGGGACAGGCAAATAATACATAATGTGGCGAGGTTTAACATGTTAGCGGATTGCAATTGATGATAATACATAAAAAATATTATTTGAGAATAAACACTTATATTTTAATCAAAAACATATTTGAAAACGGATGATTACGTTATATTGCATATTTGATTGATATCTAATCATCAATTCTTGAATCAGTTCAAAATTTTCACTTTGAGTAATTTAATCGACTGAAGTGGACACAAACAAGTAAGTGTTTTAAAAGTGTCAAAAATCTATAATCAGGTGCACTTCAAATTTGAGGCCTAAATTAACTTTTACCGGACCTTCTCCTTTAAAACTATGGTTGTCGTTTGTTTATGTGTTACATATTTGTTTTTCGTTCATTGTTTTTAACATAAATAAGGCCGTTAGTTTTCTCCTTTGAATTGTTTTACATTGTTTTATCGGGGCCTTTTATAGCTGACTATGCGGTATGGGCTTTGCTCATTGTTGAAGGCCGTACGGTGACCTATAGTTGTTAATGTTTGTGTCATTTTGGTCTTTTGTGGATAGTTGTCTCATTGGCAATCATACCACATCTTCTTTTTTATATCTTTTCCTTTAAAACTATAAGCCAAGTACTGTGAGAACCAATCTTGATGATTAATTGGTTTGAGATATCGGTCCTGGCTTTGGAGGTGAACAATATTTTGAAAAAAAATAATGACAGACAACCGACTAACGGACATCTTAGTGTACAGAATTGCAAGATAGATCAAGGGAAACTAATTATAGCGAAAAAGCAAAGCAAATTATGATCAAATTAAAGAGTTGATAACATTATGAAGGAATACTATGTAAAGGGTGAAATAACATTGTAACTTTCATATATCAGCCTCAGCGGTGTCGAGGTAACGTGTTTGTCTCTAGTGCGGGAGGCCTTGGCTTTGAACCCCGTCCTGGTCAAACTAAAGACTTAAAATTAGTATTTGTTGCTCCTCCGCTAAGCACATGGCATTAATTAAGGACTGAGAGCAAAAACTAGTCGGCTCTGAGTTAGAAGTATGCGTCGGATAAGGTGGCATGTCTCCATGTGGACGTTTACCTGTGAACTCGCGTCTCGTCAAGAACACTTGCGACTCTTTGAGAGTCCGAAATGACCTGTTGTAAGACTGGGTTTCTGTTCTTATGTAATATACCCTAATTTTCAAGTGGCATTACTATCCTATAATATCGGACGATCCCCTATAGCAGGACATACCTATTGCATTTATTGTTAAATTGTTCTCGTCCGGACATGTATAAAATATTTACCGATGGAAGACAAGTGAAGCACACAAAAGCATCAATCAACTATTGATAAAAAGCTAACAAAACTCTGTTTAAGAAATATTTTATATAACAAAAACAAATTGTAAATCATACAAAAATAAATATATTGAAAAATGAAATCTGTCACTTGTGTTCCCAAAATTGATGTTTCACCTTGAACTTGCATTGATGTGTGAACTATGATCATGTGTTGGAGGTCTCACTTTGACTTCAATATAAAGCACAAACATCAAATCACTGTTCCTTTGCTTTTGAGTTTTTTCAGTTTGGTCATAGGATTTGTGTACTAGTAATGAACTCCTTCTTTTACATATAAATATAATGATCTTTGGAATTCACAGAGTACGACGATGACATAATGATTAAATATAGTGGTCTTATATATATATAAAATCAGTATTAAGCAAATGAGATTACCAAAATTATAGTTATAAGCAATTGTTAGTTTTACATTCTATCGTAACCGGCATCACTTTTTCTGCATTTTAAAAAGTAAACAATCATTATTATAACAACTGATACACCGACACCTAAAACTATTCCTCCCACAAAACTTGCACCATTAAATTTATACTTCTTTGTAGTGGTCGGCATTGCATGTGTTGTTGGATGTGGCTTCGTTTTTGGAGTTGACACTGGTGTAGACATATTACTTGGGCGAGTTGAAGGTTCCACTGTCACATTGGGGTTTTTAGTTGTTGGTTCTACTGTGACATTTGGGCTTGTGGTCGTTGGTTCTACTGTGACATTGGGATTTTTTGTTGTTGGTTCTACTGTCATATTTGGGTTTTTCGTTGTTGGTTCCAGTGTCACGTTAGTTGCCTTAGTTACGGGTTCCATCGTAATATTTGAATTTTGAGTTGTTGGCTCTATAGTAATGTTAGAATGTGCCGTTGTTGGTTCTTTCGTGATATTTGGAGTTATCGTTGTTTGAATGGTAACATTGGCGAGTTCGGTTGTCTGACCAGTAATGTTTGAGTCTCTTGTAGTCGTTGCAGAACTAGCTGACGTGTTTTGGTCGGTTGCTGTCTGACTGACAGTTGCTGATTCAATGTCATTGACATTCTTCGACACTGAAAGATACAAAATATACTGAAGATAATTGTAATCTCAACTGATTGGTTAACCATAAATCTATAAAACAAGTCTTTGTCAGTGATCGCTGTGTCTTTTTGTCCCTTCTTTATACAAGTATTTTATTACTCTAATTTTTTTTTTAAAGTTTTTGCATTAAAATATTTCAATCTTTACATATTTTAATGTATAAGAATAGTACCATGAACACTTTCACTAAACATTTCTACATATTTGTTAATTTTAATATACTTTTCTGACCTATTTACACTCATTTTTTTTATCTATTTGTTTTATGATAAATCAACGACTTCCCTTTTCCTCCGGAAATTTTAGTTTTTTTTCATAAACTTGTATTTTAAAAACATAGGCAATTATCTTCTCATAATACTTTTTATCCATGCTCTATCAAAACATAATTCTTTTTATGTGAATTTAAATTTTACTGATAAAAGTCACGTGAATTTATCTTTTTTAAAGAACCAGCTAGAGTTGTTTAAATTCCCAAAACGAGTTATCAACTGAATTTTAAGAGAATTGGCATGTTATTAATTTGTTTGAGATCAATATTCAAATAGTATTCTTCTTGGAAATACACCCTTTTATATAACCGCATACAAAATATGTTATATCCAAGTTTATATATAGAAATTAAACGAATAGCAGTATATTATTTTAACAGTTTGAAATTGATATTGAAAATTTACAACGATAACCTTTAAATAAGGAAGTAATCAAATAAAATTATAGTCAGGAAGAATAAAAATAGCGTTTTGCACAATTATATGAATTTTTTAAAATGTTCAAATATGACCTACCAATTCCAGGTTTAGAATTTACTGCTGCAAAGAATATAACCACTAGCAATATGGTGCTCCTATATGTAACGTCCATCGTCGATCTTAAGGATTACAGGAGGACACTGTTAAAACTGATATTTTCTGAAAACTACAAAAGCTTGTGAAGACGGAAGAGATATACATAGCTATTTAAGTGTTTTACTAAGGTCACATGAGTTTATCATATGTATATGAATAACTATCACATACCAATAACGGATGACGTCAAGTATCGATTGGAAAATCAAAACTTGAAGGATCGGTTGTCCGCTAAGTGGGTCAAGTAAAGTTAAACGAATTGAATTATTAATTATTAGAACACTTTTATGATTTAATATAAGTCAGGCCATGGAAGTGTTATATTCAATATAAATACTTACATGGTCATACGATCTTTTGCTTGCTACACTCAGTGACTGAAACCAGTCGATTTTAAATAGTAACAGTTTTTTATCAACATTTTACTAAATTGATTCAATTGCCCTCCCCCTTTTTTTCATTTTATTAAGCTTTCTTTGTCATCACTTTTATTAAATGTTCATGCATGTTCATTAAAACAAGTCAATACCAGAAGTCTAGCAATTTTTTTTTAAATACCAGTCCAACAGAAAAGAGATTTTTGATTATCATTTTTTAAATTTTCATAGTTTTTAACTAACTTCACTGAAACATTAACAATTGTTAAAAGTTTATTTTAAACAGAATATGTAATGAAGTGCCGGAAAACGAACTATTTAAAGTATAACGAAGAGATGACAATAAAGACAACTAGTACCTGTGTTTAAGAGGAAGAGAAGTATATAATATTTGACAAACATTAAAGTGAGATATATAGTTGGAAAACTTCCTTCCTCAAAACCGACCGCTCATGACGAATTAGCTAATTATTCAAAACTGAAAACACGTTTGAAAGAGAAAGTCACTGCATTTATTTGTTCTCTATTCCTGCCATGCAATAATGCCATTTTAGCGGTATATTTAACATTGCCCTAAAGCGCGAGGTTTGGCTAGCCACAAAGCCAGACTCAACCCACCATTTTTTCATAAAATGTCCTGTACCAAGTCAAGAATATGGTAGTTGTTATCTAATGGTTCTTTTCTATGAACGTTGCATTGTCGTTTGTTTTTGTTGCACTCCATGGCCAGTGTGTATGTTGTTTCATTTTTTTCCTCTTATAGTTTATGTGTGTCCATCGGTTTGAGTTTGTAGCCGGGATTTGTTTTCTCTCAATCGATCCATTGCCAATTAGAAACAAAATCTTGTCTCTAGCAAACGTTATTGTAAAAGATATATGTGTCACCACAAATGCTTCACTCAGCAATGTAGGATTCGGTTGGGGTGGTGTGGAACTGAATATTTCTCACTGATTGAGATTGGAAAACAATTTTATGACGGATACATACAATTCAGGACTTACATACTAGTATGTTACTGTATATAGAATAGAACTAAAATTGAGAAAGAAAATGGGGAATGTGAGACAGCGACAACTGCATGTTATAAAACGCGTCTGTTGTTAATGCAAATTTAATTTGGGTATCATAAATGGAAATTTCACAATTGGACTACACCTGAATACAGTTTACAGTCCGAATTTCGACAGGATTTGTTCATCCTATATGATACTGATTATCAAGGTGAATAGTATTTCGTTCATTTATCATTAATTAAAGATAAAATATGTTTCCTTGATAAATAAAAGATTGTTAAAATCGGTGTAAAAGTCCTCTCAGAGGAGTAGTCTACCCTTGACATAATGATAAAGAAAAATGACATTGCACAACTTGACGACATGTTGATAATGATAACATAAAAGCAAATAACACACATTTAAATCATCAGGTTTATTTTAGCAACTGAAATCCAAAAGTACATCACCAATAACAGAACTAGTAATACGACAAAAAATCTGGTAATTTTATATCAAACTGGGATCCTTGGCCAATGTTAGTGAATCGGACTACTAACACAAAGGTTCCTGATTCGATTCCCGTTCCGGGATGAACAAATCTGGGACTGAATTTCCCTGAATTTTGGGCTCTCCCTTGACACCATTTGCGAGTATGCTCTTGAGGAAACGATGATAGTCCGTTGGAAGGGGACAATAAATAGCTGACCCGTGTTAAGAGAGAGCCATATCTTTCACGTTAGAGACACCCTTTATGATTTTGAAAAAGAGTAGAATATTATGCCTCTACAAGGCAACACTCGCACCTGCAAAGTGGAAAGGGATTAATACAAGTTGCAAAACTTGTTTCTAAATCCACTATAAATGAATATGTTTAAACTAAATGTTCACTCTTCAACCAGCAGTAAGTTTGCCATGATATCTATTACAGAATTATTTCATTGTAATTTAAAAGTCGGAGCCCCATTCAAATGGATTGATCGTCCAAAAAAGGGGGTGTAACCCCTGGACCCCCCCCTTTGCCATTGGATCCGCCACTGGAAGGGAACTTTGAGGATACCCTTGTATTCATTTAAATAAAAAGTTTCGTTATACTCCGTATGCGTTTAACGAAATCAGAGTTCTATATTTTAATAAGACTGCAGAAGATCTATATTTTAATTAGACTGCAGATCTATATTTTAATTAGACTGCAGATCTAAATTTAAATTAGACTGCAGATCTATATTTTAATCAGACTGCAGATCTTCCTAACCGTAAATGCATATGTGATAGACTTCATGTAGCTGTAAATATATGTATGTTTCAATAGATAATCCTGTATGTGCACTAAGACTTCCCTATGAGAGGTCAACATTCAGGTGTTTGTTTCGAGATTAAAATTTAGTCTCCTTCCTTATTGCAGTCTAAATCAGCTTGTTAAATTTAAAATTAAATATCTTCACTTTATATAGTTTTTTAATATTCAACATCCTTCAGTTACCATGGATTGGCCTTGTGTCGACCTCGATTAAACTTATCCTGTCGCGGATAATCCTTTGTTATTTTTTATAGTTAGTTCTTATGTTATACTGTTATACCACTGTCGCAGGTTAGGGGGAGGGTTGGGATCCCGCTAACATGTTTAACCCCGTCACATTATGTATGTATGTGCCTGTGTCAAGTCAAGAGCCTGTAAATCAGTGGTTGTCGTTTGTTTATGTGTTACAAATTTTTGTTCGTCCATTTTTTGTTCATAAATAAGGCCCGCGTTAGTTTTCTCGTTTTACATTGTCATTTCGGGGCCTTTTTGTAGCTGACTATGCGGTATGGGCTTTGTTCATTGTTGAAGACCGTACGGTGACCTATAGTTGCTTTTGTTATTGTTAATTTCTGCGTCGTTTTGGTATATTGTGAAGAGTTGTCTTATTTGCAATCATAACGCATCTTCATTTTTTTATATTTACTGAGGCCCCTGATACGGGTGTCCAAATAATCACATAGTCACAAATATTTTGCCAATATAATCACATACCCGGTAATCATTAATCATTTCGTTTTAACCGAGATAATCAATTGATAAAACAAAACAGTCCTAAATTATCAAATATACATGAAATAAATGGGTTTTATAATCAAATAATCACTATAAATCATACAAAGAAATCACATGATCAAAAACACCATGAGGAGGCTCGTCACTGTATGTTATTATGAGACGTACATATATTTTACTTTTAAAACAGATCACAAGTCTTTTGAAGAAACATAGTAAATTAATCATTTATTTAGAAAAACAAACCGATTCAGTAAAATACCTTTTTAGGAATTATATCTGTATTTCCCAGGGCTAAGAAATATAATTTCCACCGATGGCAGCCGTCTTTAATTTCGTATTGAAAATTTTAGATGTTAGGAATCTGATCATCACTGCAAAATACTGATTCAATCAATAAAAGAAAATAAATATGATTTAGGAGAATGTCTGTCCTACCATTTTCGTAATATACCATGGTGAATCAAATGGTTAAACAATATAGAATCATCGGAAATAATTTATAGTTCACCCAAACTTAAAATGGAATACACAGGGAGTACACAAATCATTGCTGACAATTTTGTTTAAGAAGCCTTATATTGTAGGTGAGACATCTCCAAGTGAAAATATAGACCAAGGATCTGTTTTAAATACTCACTTGGGTATTAAATACACAAAGCAATCATTGGCGGATTCGGGGGTTGGAACCCCCCCCCCCCCCCCTTATTACTCTGGGTTGGGACCCCCCTTTTTTAAATGGTTGGAATCGCCCCTGGCAATAAACTTTTTATTAGATGCCAAACACATTTTTCAGTTGCACAAGAATTATCGTTGTATTCAACCTAAAAATGCCGCAATGAGATTTCTTGGTGCATATGAAAACTCTGTTTTGGCCAAAATATTTCAAATTGAAGGGAATGTAATGTGCTGGAATGCCGATAAAATAATTCTTGATAACAACATTAATTTTGGTGCGGAAGATACTGCATAAAAGATTGTATTCATGTGCTCTGGAAAGATCAGCAGTTCCTGCTAAACATGTGACACCTATAAGCTTATTTTGTAAAGTGTACTTATACTTTTATATTAAAAAAAATCTTCAAAGAACACTAGACGTAAGTTTAAGTTTAAACGAACGTGCAGGAAAGTTTATCCGTGTAAAAGGCGAAAAAGATTTACTGGGAGGCATCTTAAATAAGAAATATCGTGACTTTAATTGAGATTTTCGTTGAAATGAGGAGGACGTAAAGAATACCCTATGTACTTTTGTCGGATATTGATCATTGTTATTTGCTTTTTTTCATATAAACAGCTGATTCACGTGACCGCCAATATTTCTAAATACAGTAACGTGGATTTCCTGTACATATTGTTTACATTACAAAGTATTTATTTTTTATTTAGCCTTTGTAATTTTTGATGTCTCTGATCAATTCACTTTTTTAAACTCGAGCAAATTAGAGACGGTCTTATTGCTTATCATGCTTATACATCTGTTGAAATCTGTACGTGAGTGTTTTTAGACGTCTTTTGGTTAATTGTGAGTTGTTGGGTTGATGTCTTATGATTGAAGTGTCACTTTACAGTTTAAAGTAAAACGTTAAATGAATATGCGGCATGGGCTTTGCTCATTGTTGAAGGCCGTACGGTATCTATTTTATATTTGAAAATAATTGAACTTGATAAAGAAATAGCTGTTCTTTGCAAATTATGTAACTTAAATGGAGACATTGCTCATATCCCCCGTATGTGAGTAGCTATACATCACAAGGTGAAGACTCCTTAATAGAAAAATACAAATTATAAAAAATTAGTTGTCTGAAATTGCCTACCCATGACTTGCACGGTAAGGTAGGTAGGTAGGGCTTTGTTTATTTTTTGCCAATAACATACATAATATTTTTTTGAAGATAAGAGTAGAAAGAAAAAAATAAAGAAAACAATTTGTGTCATTATTTTTTTTTTCAAGGACCGTAGGCTTCTTTTTTAGTTGGTAGGCAATATAAGAAAATTTAATTGAGGTATCTCTCGCTGACTACCATCCAGTAACAAATATTACAAAAATACTGATAACAAGAATGTGTCCAAAGTACACGGATGCCCCACTCGTACTATCATTTTTCATGTTCAATGGACCATGAAATTGGATAAAAATATAATTAGGAATTGAAATTAGAAAGATAATATCATAGGGAACATATGTACTAAGTTTCAAGTTGATTGGACTTCAACTTCATCAAAAACTACCTTGACCAAAAACTTTAACCTGAAACATGCACTTTCATTTTCTATGTTCAGTGGACCGTGAAATTGGGGTCAAAAGTTTAATTTGGCTTTAAAATTAGAAAGATCATATCATAAGGAACATGTGTACTAAGTTTCAAGTTGATTGGACTTCAACTTCATCAAAAACTACCTTGACCAAAAACTTTAACCTGAAGCGGGACAGACAGACGGACGGACGAACGAACGAACGAACGCACAGACAGACGGACGAACGGACGCACGGACCAGAAAACATAATGCCCTCTATTATCGTAGTTGGGGCATACAAATTTTTTTTTTTCAAAACTATCTTGTTTACATTTATTTTATTGTGCTGTTGAATTTCTGCCTACTTGTGCTTCTAACAAGATGCAAGCCAGCTGGGCATTTTTTCAACCTATCTTTTAGTCTTAACAAGTGTAGGTATTGACTTTGTAAAAAGGGCAAAAAAAGTTTTTAATTGGGGTACTCTAAGTGTGCACCATCAGCAGACCTGCATTTGATTTTACAAATTGTAAATGCAATAAAAAAATCCTTTTTTTGAACTAGAGGCTCCACTGAATCGCTCAGTTTTTATGCAATTTGATGTCTATATATTTCTTTATTGCAATAAGTTATGTTTGGTGATTTTAATGGCAATAAATCCTAAAACTAATTTGGCCATGCTTGTTTTGCTTGTAAATGTTTCTCTGTAACTCTTAGTTTTTATAAAAAATAATCATTTAGGGGACATAACTTCTACATGGTTGACAAATTTGGCAAAGATAACTCATTGTAGTTCTAATTGTACTGCACATTTTTTTCTTGTTTTTGTTTCTCTCTCATATAATTTGTACACAAAAAGGTAATTGGGGTAAATATAATCTCATAGTCAAAACCTCCTCTCAATTGACAATTTCAACCATGTTATGTTAACTTATTCAAAAACTATCATTTTTGCTCTCTGTCTTTATTTCTGCAAAAAACTTCATGAAGGTGGTACCTAACACTACAGGGAGATAACTCTGTAAAATCACCTAAAGTTTTAATGACGTTGTGTTGTAAGGAGAATATTTAGCTTCTCAATGATCAAAATTAGTTCTTGTCAAACTGCTATATAAACAGTGTAATTTTTCTGATAAAATGCTTGGTTCAAATTTTTTGAAAGTTTTATATTTTTGTCAAAGGGTCAAAGTAAATGCCTTGCCAAAATCTTATGAAAATTAAACGAGCCAAATTAATCTTAGTGAAAATGTTGGGTACCACCTTAAATAAGTAAAAATGGTCCTCTAGGGGCCATTACTCCTAAAAGGAGTCAGTTGACAATTTGGGCCATGTTGACTAATTTGTATTTCTCATTACGCTTACGACATTTTGCTAATTACAACTTCTCTTTTAAACTGTATAAATATTTTTATATCATACTTATTTATTAATCATTGACTGACTTCATTATGTTTAGTCATGACAGGTGCCATTATCGGGCCGGGATGATGATGTGGAGCAGAATCTGCTTACCCTTCTGAAGCACCTGAGATCACCCTGTTTTTGGTGGATTTCCTGTTGCTTCATCTTTATTTGTGTAAGTGTGATTTGTGTACCATTGTTTGTCTCTTTGTAGCCATGGCGTTGTCAGTTTATTTTTTATCTATGAGTTTGAATGTCCCTCTGGTATCTTTTGTCCCACTTTCATGGGGTTTATTTCAGATTAGCTCTTTTGAACTGCAGAATAATGCACTGTAAATGGACAGTCAAGGGAAGATAACTCAAATTAGTATCATTCCATAGAAATGTACCTTTGAAGTATGTAACAATAGCAATATTACCTATTAGTTATTGTACAATTCATCTTTTTACAACTTCCTTTAAACTGAGCCATTGAAAGCTATGTTACAGCCCATTATAGATAACAGACAAACACTTAATATTCAAAAAGTTTTATTTCTATGAAAACTTTTAGATTTTATCAAACAGATATTAAACCTGTTATAAAAAATCTGATAAATAAAAATTCATATCTACATATTTTGTCACCATTAAAGGCACGCTATAAAATTGATAACTTTTTCTTCAAAATCATATCACTTTTAACATATATAAATGAAAAAATCTTTTGGTTTTTCAAAACAGTAAATAAAATATTTAAAGTCATATATAAGATCATATAGTCAACAAAGTAGTATTTAGATATCACAGACAATAAGCTAAGCATGTACATTGTTTTAAAATTGTGTAAATAAGACAAAATACAAGGCCATCTTCAAGTAAAAGTGGAAGGATTTAAGGCAGATTTGAAGACTTACACAAAGTTTGCTTCATCTTTTTTGAAATATATAATATAAATATGTATTCAACAATATACATGTAGTGAAAGTTAAAATTGACAAAAGTGAAAACAAATATTTTGTCGTTTTATATAAGACTCAGCAGTTTTAAGTAAAATGCATTTATCTTTAGCCCTGATATATGATTCCTAACATTTTAAGGCAATCTGTATTATAAATTTCACAGATAAAATTAATCTTTTATGCAGGTATTTTGTCAGTCTGCATTGCAGTAACAATAGCTGTATATTATTAGAAACATTTAGAATTCGTATTTGCACACACCACAGTCCAAAATTCTGATTTCTTTCATTGGTCTTTGGTTCATTGTTTCTTGTTCTTCCATCATTTTCAGTGTCTTTGTACCTTCTATAACTTGTCTGAAATGAAAATTATACATTATAAAATATTTAATATTTAACTTTTGTTTGTTTGCTTGCTTTCTATTAACTTCTATAGTCATTTTACAAGTTGGCAATGTTTAAGATTGGAAAAAGTTTTAGTTATGAATACTTTGTGACTTAGGCAGCTACTTTATGCATTTCCAAACTATTTTAACTTTTTTTCAAATGCTTTTATATCAATCAATTATCAAATACTGAGATATACATTTTTTTACATAAATAAGGCTGTTAGTTTTCTCGTTTGAATTGTTTTACAGTCTTATCGGGGCCTTTTATAGCTGACTATGCGGTATGGGCTTTGCTCATGGTTGAAGGCCGTACAGTGACCTATAGTTGTTAATGTTTGTGTCATTTTGGTCTTTTGTGGATAGTTGTCGCATTGGCAATCATACCATATCTTCTTTTTTTTATATTATGATGATTGCATCATGTGCAAATTGAAAGACATGTTAATTCTTGTAAAAAAATAATGTTTTTAAAATTCTTAAATAAAAGAGGCACTGGGATCATCCATAATTTGTAAATTCAGAAAATATTGAGATGTTTTTATAAGGGTAGGAAAAGATTTATTTGATATTTTCCTCTACAACTTAAGGAGGCTCAAGGTTACAAAAATTTAACCAAAAATTTAAACGTATTTTTTTTTCATTAAGAAGTTGGTTTATTACACCATAAGTTGGTACTTTTTGACATGGTACAAAAATCAATCAAACAATTTGATTGGATATTTATATCATTAAAAAAAAGACCAAATTATCTCCCTTTGGTACAAAATGCCATTTGGCATTAAAATTGAAATATAATTTTTAACTTCTCAGTAACCTATATTTTGTTTCTTTTTTTTCCAATAGGCTATACTTAAACTAAGCAATTGTTAAATTTTAGCAATTTCTGTAATTTAGTTCTTTTTTTTCCGGATATTACCTCTATTTCTCCTATTAGTTCAACAGATTAAAAGTACCTTAACAAAACTGCATGCTGTTTTCGTAGGCAGATTGTGAGCTTAAATGATGGTGACTGCATTATTTTATTTTATTTTTCTATTAAGTATATGATCAAGTTTGTTTATAGAAAAATGGCGAATTCCTATATTTAAAAAATAAAACGATTTTTACCTGAGAGCCCCCTTAAATATTTATTTACTGTTGAAAGCAAGTGAAACCTTCCATTCTTTATCATTTGATATTTGATGTAAAATATTTACCCAAATGCAACATATTTTGTATCCATCCATTTAGCAGGCTGTAATGTAATGTAGAATTGTGAACCATTTGTGTGACGATCTTTGTTTGCCATTCCAACTATTCCACGTCTGTCATGTGATACTGCAAAATTCTCATCTGAAGATAAAAAATTTAATATTCTTTAGTTATTTTTTACAAGGTATAACTCCTGTAAGTGCCACATTTTACAAGGATAGGTCGTTGACCTTTCACTCAATCCCCAACATGGAGAACCAGAGAATCTTAACTGACGGGTCAAATCTACCCAGAATTTTAAATCAGACTTTTCTTCTACTCATATTCTTTATCAATTTTTTTATTTATACATAACCCAATTTATAAGAAGGTTACATTTTGATGATTCAAATAGAAACATTGATAAAGACCCATACAGGCTACAGCCCATCTGAATCTCACTTGAGGGGTATATAATTTTGAACTCACCATTGATGACCTTCCAGTAACTTTCAAAAGGAAGAATAGCAATGAATCCACTCTGCCTCTGATTTAATAGGTATTTCCTATACTGTTAAGTTAAAATTATCGCGCTGTTTTTATTATTGAGAAAAATGTGACAGGGTTATAATTGCAATAATTTAAACTCATATTTTTTTATATGAATAAACAGGATTTTAGTCCAAAATGAGAAAATTGTAATAATAAATGCAAGCAATAATATCTGAATTTCCAAAGGATATTTTTCAAGCATGTTCATCCCTAATTTATTTCTCCAAAACTGGATGGCATTATATTTTGAATATCTCAATATCAATTTCAGCAGATATATTTTCTACAGGCCACTCTGGCTATGCCATGAAACATGCTTGGAACTAAATTGTTAGAACTTACCTTCAAATGCTGCCCCATAAATTGATTCTCCACCATTTCCTCTGCTGTGGTAAATATCTGTAAAAGGTGAACATTTATTTATTCATTGCATATGAAGTTTTGGGTAAAAATTTATACCAATATCAAATATCATAGTTTCTAAAATGTCTTTTAAATCCTATTGACTTTCTTTGTCCTATATGCTTATGTGAAGTCATTAGTTGGATTATTTAAAAGAATTGATTTGACACTTTGGACAGAGACTTTATACGAAATGGATTTCATTTATTTTATTTTTTTATTATTTGAAGAAAAGATGTTTTTCTAACACAAAAAAAGATAAATCTCTGTCTAATTATTCTGACAAATATTTATAATTTTCAACCAATTTTACTCATACGTAAATATTGTAGAGTTTGTCAACAAAGATAAAAATTTGCTGGACTTTTATCATTAAATAGTAAAACATGTTTTAGTTTTAAATGAAAACAAAAAAACAATCAATCAAGAAACATCATGCAATAATCAATTATATTTTTTTTTTAAATGGTCCTGGTATTGAAAGTTTAATTTCTTTTCATTTCTCAATCAAGAAAGGAAACAGGCCAAATTAAGTATAGAGTCATATCAGGGCCTTTTATAGCTGACTATGCGGTATGGGCTTTGCTCATTGTTGAAGGCCGTACAGTGACCTATAGTTGATAATGATTGTGTCATTTTGGTCTCTTGTGGACAGTTGTCTCATTGGAAATCATACCACATCTTCTTTTTTATATTGAAGATCATTGTTAACCTAAAAATATGAACCTTTTGTTACAGCTTAGGTAATCTATTCCTGAAAAACCTTAGAATGTTATACAATTCAGAATTTTGTAAACAGATGACCATATCAAAAATATATTTGTTTTCGGATACTTTTTTAACCTTGATGCAAACCTCTGTTGATGTTGTTTGATTACAAGTAATTATAAAATGTTAAGATTAACATGTAAGAAAGCCTTAGAACAAAACGTATTTTTTTCCTTTTAAGATTTAAATTTGTTAAAATACTCAAACACATATCAAATAATTATTTTCTTTAATTCTTGTGAGTAAAGCCTTTCAAAAATAATACAAATATTAATGTATGCAATAGTAATTTCTTCAAACAGTTAGCATGCAAAAATTTCATTCCAAATATTCTTAATAATGGGGCGACTTACCCTGACCACTACCAGTGAAAAATATATCTACAAATGTATATGGTCCTCAATAACTTCTATTCTAAATATGAATGGATGATAAATGATTGAAGGCAAACAAAAAGTATGTAATACAAAATAAACACACAGTGCATTCTGGTGAATTGATAAATAAGCAATGCAAAATGAAATAAGATTCAAATATTCTGGTTGGTTGATCATTTAAAGAAGACTTGTTTTGTTGAATAAACTGA
This sequence comes from Mytilus trossulus, assembly GCF_036588685.1. Lineage (NCBI taxonomy): Eukaryota > Metazoa > Mollusca > Bivalvia > Mytilida > Mytilidae > Mytilus > Mytilus trossulus. The sequence continues at coordinate 32,904,934 of NC_086382.1, read as the reverse complement.
ATGTGACTTTTTCCCTTTGTAATACTGTCAAGTTTTGTCATAATCAGTTCAATAGTTAAACAAAAATCTGAAGGCAACTGAACTGTATATGATAAAAGGAACAAATTTTACAAAGAGTTGAGAGCATCTCTTTAAAATTTTTGGCAATTTTAGAATTTCTACATCTTAAAAAATACAATCTTTCTTAAATTCAATTTAACATGATTGTACATGATATATTATGAATATTCAATAATCTCTCTGTAAGACATTAAATATTCATATAAAATGTAATAACATTTGTAAAATAAATAAAAAGTCAACTACTCAGAAAACATTTTTAAAAATGTACATGTAATTGTCTCTCATGTCATGACAACATCAGATAATAAATAAGTAATCATACATTTCCAATCATGTAAAATACTGTAAATTCAGAAATTAATGTGCACAATTATTACTGTGAATCACTCATAACTGGTAAAAATGTGAGGTTTAATTTTAAAATGTCATTGAAAAAATATGTAAAGGAAAATTAGAATTACCTCCCCCTTGTATCCATCCATTTCTTACTATTCTGTGAAACATTGAGTTTTTATAATGTAGATTGTAATCTGTTTCTTTAGATTTTCCCATACTACCAGTACATAAAGCTTTGAAGTTTTCACATGTTCTGGGTACCACGTCTGAAAAAAGCTGAAATAAACAAAAGATAAAACATTTTAACAAATGGGAAATAGTAAGTAAGTAAGTAAGGCCACACCAATTTAATTTCTTGTTCTACGGATTTTTGGACTCCAAAATTTGGGGTGAGCGAGCGATTTGAAAATTTTAATAAAAAAATATTTAATTTGCAAATTTTGGAAGCGAAGCTTGAAAAGTAAAGGCGAGCGATTATAATTTTTTTTTGTAAACATAAAATAGTAGGTTTTGATTTGATTAAAACTTGATTTATCACTTGTACTTTGACATTTCTTCAATTTCAAAAGTATTTTTTCCTGTTCACCAAGAAATAATTAAATCTGGTCTATGTATGTGTGACTGACAATGAGAAAATTCTCTAACCAAGTCATAATCAGTTTGTGGGCAACCCCTTAATGTTATAAATATCCCTTTTACATGTTTTATGAGGGATCAATATAAATTATAACATATTTGTTTGTACAAAGGGGTTCATATTTTCTCAAAGAACTATATCTCTATCTGGTATTAAATGGTCCAAACATGTCCAAGAATTTTGTAATATTCCTGGACTTTAAGGATGTACACCTCTGAGGAGCCAAAAATTTCTAGTATTAAACTTTTTTTCTTAACCAGATTTTTGGGTTTAAAAGACTGTAACAGAATAATTGGTCAAGAAAAAAACATATGGTGGTGCACTTCTTTTTTTGCTACGGTCCTTTGAAAATGTCCAATTTTGATGATTTTCCCATTTTTCATCGATTTTTACCTATTTTTGGGCTATTATCGTGAAAAAGATCACAGTTCCACAATTAAACTTTTTTTCATACTTTCTATAAAGATGAAGTGGACCAATCTGAATAAAATTTACTTACGCTTTTTTGTGTAAAATTTACCATGCTGTCAGTTTTGTATTTTTGTGATTTTTCTCACTTTTAGGAACAAAATGCATATTATTTTAACTTTTTTGTTATAAATAATTGAAAAAATACATATCCAAGAAATTTGAAAAGACCAAAATGGTATGAGATGTACATGTACATGATTCTTGTAAAATCATTTTTTGTATATCTAACTAACCCATTTTCCTCAAAATGGTGGCTAAAAATACTGACTTCATTGGTCGTAAAATTTGAAAACTGGATTACTCAAAAACCATTCATTGTAAATACACAATTTTTTTCACAGAATTATGTTTGATAATAATATTTTTGAAATTCATTGATATTTTCCACTTGTATCATATGTTTTGGAAATAATTCAAGAACGAGATTTCAACGAGACTGAACGAGACTAAAATGTCAGAAGAATACATCCTTAACGGTTTAACCTAAACCATGTTTAATTAACACATTTACTTTAACTTCAAAATAAGGGAACCCCTCTTTTAGAAAAAGTTGTTTAAATTATGATGTAACTCTCCTCTTTTTTTGTAAAGAGCTTTTATAAATTTATATCAGTGCACCGTCCCACTTTGGATAAATAGGTTTCATGCTGAAACAAATTTTTTCACAGATATTTACAGTGTGGTGGGGTGCTTTTATGTTTAAAATTGTTATATACAAGTTAGACTGTGATTTTAAAAACAAATGTTGATATCTTTTTATAATATTTACAAAAAAAACGGTGCTGGAAATGGACATGATTTCATTTCCAGATGCGGGAAGTGGGAATATAAAAATAATAAAAAAAATCTGTTTTGAAAAAAATAGGTGCGAGCGGGTCCGTCGAACAAGGAATCAAATTGGTGTGGCCTAAGTAAGTAATTATTTATCATAGTGACATGTGTATTACAACATACATTTATACAATTATATACATAGCAATTTGATATTTACACCCCGCCCATTGGACCTATATGTCACTTTAGCAATATAATATATCTGAAAACGTAAAAGTTTACAAAATAAAAATACAGAATTAGACGTAAAATGTTTTTCTATGAATAAAAGCTGAATTTACAAATTTTGCAGTTTGAATTTGACAGTATTTCAATAAATGGATAAGTTTTTGGCTAGTGTCACTAAAATTGTCTAATGGGAGATAACTCTAGTCAATAGACAATACTGTAAAGATATTATTGTAAGGTTTTTCCTTATCCAAATAATGTGAATGGGTGAGTATTGCAATATAAGAACTCATATTCTGAAATTGCAATAATTAGTCTCACATTTAGGTTCTTTCTTCAAAACTCACAATAAAATTATAATATCATGAATTAACAGTATCTGAAGATCATTTCAAACAAAATTTGTATGCATTAAGTGATACAGAAATGTCACTTCTTTTATTTTTATTTATATTTATGTGTTTTAAAACTACAAAGAACTTTCAAATTTTAGCCTTTAGCATTGATCAACCTTACAATTTATCATTGAATCAAGCTTTTATTTCATGGAAGGCTTTGAACCATGCAAAAATAAATAAATACCTCTATTACTAGACGACCTGCTGATTCACCACCAATAGATACATCCATGAAGACATACTGATGCTGAAAATAAAATTGATGGTACAATTATTTTCATTTATCTATATTTACAAACATAATCATTAAAAATATTTCAGTTATCATTAATCTCATTTAATGTAAAATTAACTCTGGATCCTGTTGCTACAATATGTTTGATTCTTCTTATAATATCTGCATAAGCATTTGCTGTACATAAATATATTGAAGTGATTTCATATTAAATAATACAACTTTATTCAGAACAGGCTATTATTTGAACTTGGAATTATTTTTGATTATGGAATTTGCATAATTTTTTGTGTTTAAATTTTTTAATAAATTCCATGTTTATTTGGTATTATGATCATTTGAGCGGTTCATAACATTTTCCATACAATGTATTTTGGTTAGGTAGTGTTGTGCGCAGCACAGTACATTCTATTGAAAATATAACATATTTTCTTTGTAATAGAAAGTGTTGTGCGCAGCACAGAGCATTTCAGTACAGAATAAACATGGAATTTATAAAAAAAATCAATAACAAGAAATCAAGCAAATTCCATAATTAAAAATAATTCCAAGTTCAAATAATAGCCTGTTTCAGTACAATGTATTATCATATTTTGCCCATATCTCATTTCATGTACTGTTAATTCAGAAATGATTGCATGCTTTTAATATTGCGAATTTGTCATTTAGGACTTAAATGCGGTTTTAATGTTTATGATTTTGAGAAAAATCCTGTTTAAGGGGGAAGACCTAGGTTAAGGGAAATAACTCTTAAAATCATCAGTACATTTGTGTCAACCATTTTCATAAATATATTTTAAGCTTCTAGGTTACATAGATTATTTTCAATCTTTTTCAGGTAAATGCTTAAAATACATTGATGAAACATGACTTTTACAAACACATAATTGATTTAAAGAGTTATCTCCCTGAACCAAGGTCTACCACCTTTTAAATTCATATAAAATATTTCAAAATGTGAATTTAAATTATTGCGTTAACATCTCTGTCTCATTTTTCGCAGTAATAATTTCTGAATTTACAGTATCTTATTGTGCTTTTGTAATTTATAATTTTGAATTCCATATTTGGACATAAATATTCTGCATAAAATTTTGGTTTAAAAACTTTAATTGATGTTTCTTTGGGATGATCAAGAACATAAGTTAACTCTGTATACTTACATTTTTGGAGTTTAAATGTGAAATATAAGCTTCGTCTGTTAATGTTAAATATAATGGCAATGGTCTAAACTCTTCAAATCCATAATTATCTTCTGCCCATACTACAAAGTTGTCTGGTCCACCTATCAGCTGACCATTGGTAAAACATATTGCTTTCTCTTCAAATGACCAGGTTTCACCTCTTAGATCCTAAAAAGAGAAATAAATATAGAATCAGAAATTATTGAGAAAACAATAACTAGTTGATAACTCTGTCTGATTAGCCAAATGAACAAATTAGTTATATCACAATATGTTAAGATAATCGTGTCAAGACTGATGAAAGTATTTTTATAAAGAATTGATATGGAATTTTTTTAGGGATCGCACCATGCTATCAAAGATGGTGTTTGTCAATCTTTACACTTCCCAGCAAGTCTTTTGATCTTCAGTACCTATCTTAAATGTTAGCTTCTTTTTTTTTTAATGTTTATATACATTGTAATGTTAAACTTTGAACTTTGAAAATTGAGCTGTTGTGATATCTGAGTATATGTATAATATTCATTAATGTTCTCTTCATTTTGTTTTCAACACCAATGGTATGGGTCTGGCATCAATTCTTATCTTCCTTGTGTAACTATTGTTGAACTATGTTTTTACACCAATTTTCTAACTTTATACCTTAATAATGTGCAGTTACTTCAATCAAATTGTTTCAAAAGTTTAACACGTCATATTTAGATTACATATATGTGTACATGTCTTAAAAATTTATTTGAATTACCATAAAATTCTCGGAACATATGAATGTGGACTTTATTGTGATAATAAAGTTAAAGGTACACACTTAGTATTTTTTATACTTGCTAATATACACGTATCATATATCTAAATTCAAACAAGTTTGTATTTAAAACAAAGTGTTAATCAACAAACAAAATTTGAACCAAAGTTCACAGACATAAAAGAATACCTTTCTTTTAGCTTCAATGAATAAATCCCACTCAAATTCCAACATTCCATTGACCACTGGATCTGGGAAAGTATTTGGATCTTTCTTCCACAAGTCCTGAAATACAAACAACATATATGTATTTTAAAACCAAATTAAATTTCTTGGTTTCACATTGATATTCATCACATGAAATGAATGAGTTTCATTGTACTTTCATATGGCATATGAAAGTATAATGAAACTCATTCATTTCATGTGATGAAAGTTAAGTTCAGTTTGGTCCATATAAAATTGTTAGTTGGTGATAGAATAGAGTGGTGAAAAATATATTGTTTTGGCGAAGGAGGGGGAAGGGGGGGATTGACCAAGCAATCATAAGAGAGACAATCAAGTGTCAACAGCGACACCTTCAGAATACATAATACTCTAAAAGAATGCCATACAATTTAAAATGTAGGTAATTAATACGGGGACGAAAGGTGTTGCAATTTTGATTGTCGGTGCAATAGAACTTCTATGCATAACTTTTTAACTGATAAAAAGGTCAGTGAGAATAATAACAATGACAGTCAAAAGTATACAAACAACTAAGAAAAAATCTAACTTTTTTTTCTACAATGTATGTGTCTGTAAGTATTTGGGAGGTTCTACTGTCTTGATATTAAAACTTCAGATGGTATGGCAATAAGGCCATAGAAATAATTCATTACAGTGATGATCAATTCTGTTAATTAATTCGTTTGGTAAAACCATGTACATCTACATCGTACGACAATCCATCAGCACATTGATGACTATGTGTTAGCGCATCGCAAACAGACACTTAATAAAATATAATAACTAATGAGTGCAATAATTCAAAAATAATTTTGTGCAAAAAAAAAAAAAAATTAACACATTTACATATTTACAAACAAGTTGGATATCTAAATATACTGACTCTAGATCAGTATTTTAAAAAACCAGGGAGTTAACACTGATGATGTTTTGTGGAAGTGAGGTCCACAGTACAACTGTGAATGAAAAAAGCTGTACTTGAAGTAATCTGTTCTTGTGCTAAATGTTTGGTATTGTAATGAATAAGGGAATCTGGTGTTTTTGACTGGCTTTGGTAAAAGGTCTATATAAGACCTTCCAGCGAACATTTTTTTATGACAGGTATCTCACACTGTTTTATGTGTATTATTTATTGTGCTTATCATATATGTATGCGAATAAAAGCTCTACAGTGCTTATGTTGTATTGATATAGGTATAATCGACTTTAAATAAATCTTTTAGGCTTTATGTGTTTTCATGGTAAAACATGGTAAACAAACGGTAGATTTTCCTTGAATTTTTCATGACGCCAACATTTTGTGTTTGTCATATTAATGCAGTCTTAGAACTCATGTGGAATACACACCTCTGCACAGTATCGGGCTCTTTGAAAGTTAACATCGTTGATTAAACCATAAACTTCTAATTTTTGAGGTACGATGCCCGCCATGACTGTTTTCCTTGGAGATTACAACTTCCGGTACAAATATAAGATAGATAACTCCTTTCTCCCGCCATAAAACTTCTCTAGGCAATGTTTTCTGACTTTATCCTTAAAAGGGTCATGCCTTCAGAGAGTTATACTTAATATATTTGTGCATATACAAGTGATTACATACTTTTATTATATAAATTTATATATTTATCTTTTAAAGTGAATTTTATCCGTCTGTAAATTTTCATAAAAAGATTAACATTTTATTTTTGAGTTTTTCAGTGACGCCGGTAAACTATAAAAATAATGATTAAGCGGATTATTTAAAACTTATGATTATTTTATATTTGTAGTTTTTGTTGTATTTTATAAACCACTTTTAGATGCTTCAACCGGCGGTGACCTGTTCTGAACCATCTGTTTACTTTCTTAATTAAATAGGAAATGCATTGTCACGGAAAGCATTTAGAATATTATAATAATTTTATATTAGGTGAAACCTTTGTTTCGAGCGATTATAAATTTAACCCCGGTATTTTTATTTAAAAAATTGCCTATATTCACAGTGCGTTATCAACCGGTTTTAAAAACTTTTTAAAGTTACTTTAGGTGAGAGATGAATCAAGTGTAGACTAGTATGTAAAAAACTTGACCAAAGCTAACTGATTTGTCATGGTGAAATATGGATGATTTGCAATAGGTTAGAAAGCATGAGTAAACTGAGAACTGAAAAGGGATCCAAATTTTGATTTCAGGACCCTTAATAATTCTGTTTTATGATAATTATCCTAAACTATTTCAGGATTTCGGCAGCATATCCTACATGTAGAGCCTTCGACCAGGCAGAAGCTAGCGAACAATAGCTAGCGAACAATAAGCCAGCGAACAATAAGGCGATATATCGAGAAACCAAAAAACAAAATAAGACAACAACGGCCGTTAAATAAAAAAATATTCAAAAAGGCAGAAAATCAGTTAAAATATAGCAATTTTAACTCAATTTTGAAATGGTTTTTATCCAATCCATTGATTTAACAAGTCGCATAACTTTCTAGGCTAATATTCAGTACCACAATAACTCTGCATCTATCAACGGACTATTTGTAGATGTAGGGCCACCAATGCACCCACTTCAATTTAGAACGTATGTAAAAGTAGTCCTACCCTGTAAAATATAGCAACTTTTATGCCATTGTTTAATCTAGAGCTCAAAATTTGAAAAAAAAGTCAAAAAATTAGGGGGGTCGGCCTATTCCAGGGCTTTTAGAGAAAAATAATGAGGGGTGTCACGGGGTATGACTATATAGGTCTTGTAGAGGAGAAACAGGCGCTTCTTTTGCGCTAGGTATCAAAGGGCGCTATGTTCAAAAATCTGAAACTAGAACTCAAAATTTGAAAAAAATGTCAAAAAATAAGGGAGGTCGGCCTATTCTAGGGCTTCTAGAGAAAAATAATGAGGGGTGTCACGGGGTATGACTATATAGGTCTTGTAGAGGAGAAACAGGCGCTTCTTTTGTGCTAGGTATCGAAGGGCGCTATGTTCAAAAATCTGAAACTAGAACTCAAAATTCGAAAAAAATGTCTAAAAAATGGGGGTAGGGTCGGCCTATTCCAGGACTTCTAGAGAAAAATAATGAGGGGTGTCACGGGGTATAACTATATAGGTCTTGTAGAAGTGAAACAGGCGCTTCTTTTGTGCTAGGTGTCGAAGGGCGCTATGTTCAAAAATCTGAAACTAGAGCTCAAAATTCGAAAAAAATGTCTAAAAAATGGGGACAGGGTCGGCCTATTCCAGGACTTCTAGAGAAAAATAATGAGGGGTGTCACGGGGTATGACTATATAGGTCTTGTAGAGGAGAAATAGGCGCTTCTTTTGCGCTAGGTATCGAAGGGCGCTATGTTCAAAAATCTGAAACTAGAGCTCAAAATTTGAAAAAAAAGTCAAAAAATTAGGGGGGTCGGCCTATTCCAGGGCTTTTAGAGAAAAATAATGAGGGGTGTCACGGGGTATGACTATATAGGTCTTGTAGAGGAGAAACAGGCGCTTCTTTTGCGCTAGGTATCAAAGGGCGCTATGTTCAAAAATCTGAAACTAGAACTCAAAATTTGAAAAAAATGTCAAAAAATAAGGGAGGTCGGCCTATTCTAGGGCTTCTAGAGAAAAATAATGAGGGGTGTCACGGGGTATGACTATATAGGTCTTGTAGAGGAGAAACAGGCGCTTCTTTTGTGCTAGGTATCGAAGGGCGCTATGTTCAAAAATCTGAAACTAGAACTCAAAATTCGAAAAAAATGTCTAAAAAATGGGGGTAGGGTCGGCCTATTCCAGGACTTCTAGAGAAAAATAATGAGGGGTGTCACGGGGTATAACTATATAGGTCTTGTAGAAGTGAAACAGGCGCTTCTTTTGTGCTAGGTGTCGAAGGGCGCTATGTTCAAAAATCTGAAACTAGAGCTCAAAATTCGAAAAAAATGTCTAAAAAATGGGGACAGGGTCGGCCTATTCCAGGACTTCTAGAGAAAAATAATGAGGGGTGTCACGGGGTATGACTATATAGGTCTTGTAGAGGAGAAATAGGCGCTTCTTTTGCGCTAGGTATCGAAGGGCGCTATGTTCAAAAATCTGAAACTAGAGCTCAAAATTTGAAAAAAAAGTCAAAAAATTAGGGGGGTCGGCCTATTCCAGGGCTTTTAGAGAAAAATAATGAGGGGTGTCACGGGGTATGACTATATAGGTCTTGTAGAGGAGAAACAGGCGCTTCTTTTGCGCTAGGTATCAAAGGGCGCTATGTTCAAAAATCTGAAACTAGAACTCAAAATTTGAAAAAAATGTCAAAAAATAAGGGAGGTCGGCCTATTCTAGGGCTTCTAGAGAAAAATAATGAGGGGTGTCACGGGGTATGACTATATAGGTCTTGTAGAGGAGAAACAGGCGCTTCTTTTGTGCTAGGTATCGAAGGGCGCTATGTTCAAAAATCTGAAACTAGAACTCAAAATTCGAAAAAAATGTCTAAAAAATGGGGGTAGGGTCGGCCTATTCCAGGACTTCTAGAGAAAAATAATGAGGGGTGTCACGGGGTATAACTATATAGGTCTTGTAGAAGTGAAACAGGCGCTTCTTTTGTGCTAGGTGTCGAAGGGCGCTATGTTCAAAAATCTGAAACTAGAGCTCAAAATTCGAAAAAAATGTCTAAAAAATGGGGACAGGGTCGGCCTATTCCAGGACTTCTAGAGAAAAATAATGAGGGGTGTCACGGGGTATGACTATATAGGTCTTGTAGAGGAGAAATAGGCGCTTCTTTTGCGCTAGGTATCGAAGGGCGCTATGTTCAAAAATCTGAAACTAGAGCTCAAAATTTGAAAAAAAAGTCAAAAAATTAGGGGGGTCGGCCTATTCCAGGGCTTTTAGAGAAAAATAATGAGGGGTGTCACGGGGTATGACTATATAGGTCTTGTAGAGGAGAAACAGGCGCTTCTTTTGCGCTAGGTATCAAAGGGCGCTATGTTCAAAAATCTGAAACTAGAACTCAAAATTTGAAAAAAATGTCAAAAAATAAGGGAGGTCGGCCTATTCTAGGGCTTCTAGAGAAAAATAATGAGGGGTGTCACGGGGTATGACTATATAGGTCTTGTAGAGGAGAAACAGGCGCTTCTTTTGTGCTAGGTATCGAAGGGCGCTATGTTCAAAAATCTGAAACTAGACCTCAAAATTCGAAAAAAATGTCTAAAAAATGGGGGTAGGGTCGGCCTATTCCAGGACTTCTAGAGAAAAATAATGAGGGGTGTCACGGGGTATAACTATATAGGTCTTGTAGAGGTGAAACAGGCGCTTCTTTTGTGCTAGGTGTCGAAGGGCGCTATGTTCAAAAATCTGAAACTAGAGCTCAAAATTCGAAAAAAATGTCTAAAAAATGGGGACAGGGTCGGCCTATTCCAGGACTTCTAGAGAAAAATAATGAGGGGTGTCACGGGGTATGACTATATAGGTCTTGTAGAGGAGAAATAGGCGCTTCTTTTGCGCTAGGTATCGAAGGGCGCTATGTTCAAAAATCTGAAACTAGAGCTCAAAATTTGAAAAAAAAGTCAAAAAATTAGGGGGGTCGGCCTATTCCAGGGCTTTTAGAGAAAAATAATGAGGGGTGTCACGGGGTATGACTATATAGGTCTTGTAGAGGAGAAACAGGCGCTTCTTTGGCGCTAGGTATCAAAGGGCGCTATGTTCAAAAATCTGAAACTAGAACTCAAAATTTGAAAAAAATGTCAAAAAATAAGGGGGGTCGGCCTATTCTAGGGCTTCTAGAGAAAAATAATGAGGGGTGTCACGGGGTATGACTATATAGGTCTTGTAGAGGAGAAACAGGCGCTTCTTTTGTGCTAGGTATCGAAGGGCGCTATGTTCAAAAATCTGAAACTAGAACTCAAAATTCGAAAAAAATGTCTAAAAAATGGGGGTAGGGTCGGCCTAATCCAGGACTTCTAGAGAAAAATAATGAGGGGTGTCACGGGGTATGACTATATAGGTCTTGTAGAGGAGAAATAGGCGCTTCTTTTGCGCTAGGTATCGAAGGGCGCTATGTTCAAAAATCTGAAACTAGAGCTCAAAATTTGAAAAAAAAGTCAAAAAATTAGGGGGGTCGGCCTATTCCAGGGCTTTTAGAGAAAAATAATGAGGGGTGTCACGGGGTATGACTATATAGGTCTTGTAGAGGAGAAACAGGCGCTTCTTTTGCGCTAGGTATCAAAGGGCGCTATGTTCAAAAATCTGAAACTAGAACTCAAAATTTGAAAAAAATGTCAAAAAATAAGGGGGGTCGGCCTATTCTAGGGCTTCTAGAGAAAAATAATGAGGGGTGTCACGGGGTATGACTATATAGGTCTTGTAGAGGTGAAACAGGCGCTTCTTTTGCGCTAGGTGTCGAAGGGCGCTATGTTCAAAAATCTGAAACTAGAGCTCAAAATTCGAAAAAAATGTCTAAAAAATGGGGACAGGGTCGGCCTATTCCAGGACTTCTAGAGAAAAATAATGAGGGGTGTCACGGGGTATGACTATATAGGTCTTGTAGAGGAGAAATAGGCGCTTCTTTTGCGCTAGGTATCGAAGGGCGCTATGTTCAAAAATCTGAAACTAGAGCTCAAAATTTGAAAAAAAAGTCAAAAAATTAGGGGGGTCGGCCTATTCCAGGGCTTTTAGAGAAAAATAATGAGGGGTGTCACGGGGTATGACTATATAGGTCTTGTAGAGGAGAAACAGGCGCTTCTTTTGCGCTAGGTATCAAAGGGCGCTATGTTCAAAAATCTGAAACTAGAACTCAAAATTTGAAAAAAATGTCAAAAAATAAGGGAGGTCGGCCTATTCTAGGGCTTCTAGAGAAAAATAATGAGGGGTGTCACGGGGTATGACTATATAGGTCTTGTAGAGGAGAAACAGGCGCTTCTTTTGTGCTAGGTATCGAAGGGCGCTATGTTCAAAAATCTGAAACTAGAACTCAAAATTCGAAAAAAATGTCTAAAAAATGGGGGTAGGGTCGGCCTATTCCAGGACTTCTAGAGAAAAATAATGAGGGGTGTCACGGGGTATAACTATATAGGTCTTGTAGAAGTGAAACAGGCGCTTCTTTTGTGCTAGGTGTCGAAGGGCGCTATGTTCAAAAATCTGAAACTAGAGCTCAAAATTCGAAAAAAATGTCTAAAAAATGGGGACAGGGTCGGCCTATTCCAGGACTTCTAGAGAAAAATAATGAGGGGTGTCACGGGGTATGACTATATAGGTCTTGTAGAGGAGAAATAGGCGCTTCTTTTGCGCTAGGTATCGAAGGGCGCTATGTTCAAAAATCTGAAACTAGAGCTCAAAATTTGAAAAAAAAGTCAAAAAATTAGGGGGGTCGGCCTATTCCAGGGCTTTTAGAGAAAAATAATGAGGGGTGTCACGGGGTATGACTATATAGGTCTTGTAGAGGAGAAACAGGCGCTTCTTTTGCGCTAGGTATCAAAGGGCGCTATGTTCAAAAATCTGAAACTAGAACTCAAAATTTGAAAAAAATGTCAAAAAATAAGGGAGGTCGGCCTATTCTAGGGCTTCTAGAGAAAAATAATGAGGGGTGTCACGGGGTATGACTATATAGGTCTTGTAGAGGAGAAACAGGCGCTTCTTTTGTGCTAGGTATCGAAGGGCGCTATGTTCAAAAATCTGAAACTAGACCTCAAAATTCGAAAAAAATGTCTAAAAAATGGGGGTAGGGTCGGCCTATTCCAGGACTTCTAGAGAAAAATAATGAGGGGTGTCACGGGGTATAACTATATAGGTCTTGTAGAGGTGAAACAGGCGCTTCTTTTGTGCTAGGTGTCGAAGGGCGCTATGTTCAAAAATCTGAAACTAGAGCTCAAAATTCGAAAAAAATGTCTAAAAAATGGGGACAGGGTCGGCCTATTCCAGGACTTCTAGAGAAAAATAATGAGGGGTGTCACGGGGTATGACTATATAGGTCTTGTAGAGGAGAAATAGGCGCTTCTTTTGCGCTAGGTATCGAAGGGCGCTATGTTCAAAAATCTGAAACTAGAGCTCAAAATTTGAAAAAAAAGTCAAAAAATTAGGGGGGTCGGCCTATTCCAGGGCTTTTAGAGAAAAATAATGAGGGGTGTCACGGGGTATGACTATATAGGTCTTGTAGAGGAGAAACAGGCGCTTCTTTGGCGCTAGGTATCAAAGGGCGCTATGTTCAAAAATCTGAAACTAGAACTCAAAATTTGAAAAAAATGTCAAAAAATAAGGGGGGTCGGCCTATTCTAGGGCTTCTAGAGAAAAATAATGAGGGGTGTCACGGGGTATGACTATATAGGTCTTGTAGAGGAGAAACAGGCGCTTCTTTTGTGCTAGGTATCGAAGGGCGCTATGTTCAAAAATCTGAAACTAGAACTCAAAATTCGAAAAAAATGTCTAAAAAATGGGGGTAGGGTCGGCCTATTCCAGGACTTCTAGAGAAAAATAATGAGGGGTGTCACGGGGTATGACTATATAGGTCTTGTAGAGGAGAAATAGGCGCTTCTTTTGCGCTAGGTATCGAAGGGCGCTATGTTCAAAAATCTGAAACTAGAGCTCAAAATTTGAAAAAAAAGTCAAAAAATTAGGGGGGTCGGCCTATTCCAGGGCTTTTAGAGAAAAATAATGAGGGGTGTCACGGGGTATGACTATATAGGTCTTGTAGAGGAGAAACAGGCGCTTCTTTTGCGCTAGGTATCAAAGGGCGCTATGTTCAAAAATCTGAAACTAGAACTCAAAATTTGAAAAAAATGTCAAAAAATAAGGGGGGTCGGCCTATTCTAGGGCTTCTAGAGAAAAATAATGAGGGGTGTCACGGGGTATGACTATATAGGTCTTGTAGAGGTGAAACAGGCGCTTCTTTTGCGCTAGGTGTCGAAGGGCGCTATGTTCAAAAATCTGAAACTAGAGCTCAAAATTCGAAAAAAATGTCTAAAAAATGGGGACAGGGTCGGCCTATTCCAGGACTTCTAGAGAAAAATAATGAGGGGTGTCACGGGGTATGACTATATAGGTCTTGTAGAGGAGAAATAGGCGCTTCTTTTGCGCTAGGTATCGAAGGGCGCTATGTTCAAAAATCTGAAACTAGAGCTCAAAATTTGAAAAAAAAGTCAAAAAATTAGGGGGGTCGGCCTATTCCAGGGCTTTTAGAGAAAAATAATGAGGGGTGTCACGGGGTATGACTATATAGGTCTTGTAGAGGAGAAACAGGCGCTTCTTTTGCGCTAGGTATCAAAGGGCGCTATGTTCAAAAATCTGAAACTAGAACTCAAAATTTGAAAAAAATGTCAAAAAATAAGGGAGGTCGGCCTATTCTAGGGCTTCTAGAGAAAAATAATGAGGGGTGTCACGGGGTATGACTATATAGGTCTTGTAGAGGAGAAACAGGCGCTTCTTTTGTGCTAGGTATCGAAGGGCGCTATGTTCAAAAATCTGAAACTAGAACTCAAAATTCGAAAAAAATGTCTAAAAAATGGGGGTAGGGTCGGCCTATTCCAGGACTTCTAGAGAAAAATAATGAGGGGTGTCACGGGGTATGACTATATAGGTCTTGTAGAGGAGAAATAGGCGCTTCTTTTGCGCTAGGTATCGAAGGGCGCTATGTTCAAAAATCTGAAACTAGAGCTCAAAATTTGAAAAAAAAGTAAAAAAATTAGGGGGGTCGGCCTATTCCAGGGCTTTTAGAGAAAAATAATGAGGGGTGTCACGGGGTATGACTATATAGGTCTTGTAGAGGAGAAACAGGCGCTTCTTTTGCGCTAGGTATCAAAGGGCGCTATGTTCAAAAATCTGAAACTAGAACTCAAAATTTGAAAAAAATGTCAAAAAATAAGGGGGGTCGGCCTATTCTAGGGCTTCTAGAGAAAAATAATGAGGGGTGTCACGGGGTATGACTATATAGGTCTTGTAGAGGAGAAACAGGCGCTTCTTTTGTGCTAGGTATCGAAGGGCGCTATGTTCAAAAATCTGAAACTAGAACTCAAAATTCGAAAAAAATGTCTAAAAAATGGGGGTAGGGTCGGCCTATTCCAGGACTTCTAGAGAAAAATAATGAGGGGTGTCACGGGGTATGACTATATAGGTCTTGTAGAGGAGAAATAGGCGCTTCTTTTGCGCTAGGTATCGAAGGGCGCTATGTTCAAAAATCTGAAACTAGAGCTCAAAATTTGAAAAAAAAGTCAAAAAATTAGGGGGGTCGGCCTATTCCAGGGCTTTTAGAGAAAAATAATGAGGGGTGTCACGGGGTATGACTATATAGGTCTTGTAGAGGAGAAACAGGCGCTTCTTTTGCGCTAGGTATCAAAGGGCGCTATGTTCAAAAATCTGAAACTAGAACTCAAAATTTGAAAAAAATGTCAAAAAATAAGGGAGGTCGGCCTATTCTAGGGCTTCTAGAGAAAAATAATGAGGGGTGTCACGGGGTATGACTATATAGGTCTTGTAGAGGAGAAACAGGCGCTTCTTTTGTGCTAGGTATCGAAGGGCGCTATGTTCAAAAATCTGAAACTAGAACTCAAAATTCGAAAAAAATGTCTAAAAAATGGGGGTAGGTACGGCCTATTCCAGGACTTCTAGAGAAAAATAATGAGGGGTGTCACGGGGTATGACTATATAGGTCTTGTAGAGGAGAAATAGGCGCTTCTTTTGCGCTAGGTATCGAAGGGCGCTATGTTCAAAAATCTGAAACTAGAGCTCAAAATTTGAAAAAAAAGTAAAAAAATTAGGGGGGTCGGCCTATTCCAGGGCTTTTAGAGAAAAATAATGAGGGGTGTCACGGGGTATGACTATATAGGTCTTGTAGAGGAGAAACAGGCGCTTCTTTTGCGCTAGGTATCAAAGGGCGCTATGTTCAAAAATCTGAAACTAGAACTCAAAATTTGAAAAAAATGTCAAAAAATAAGGGGGGTCGGCCTATTCTAGGGCTTCTAGAGAAAAATAATGAGGGGTGTCACGGGGTATGACTATATAGGTCTTGTAGAGGAGAAACAGGCGCTTCTTTTGTGCTAGGTATCGAAGGGCGCTATGTTCAAAAATCTGAAACTAGAACTCAAAATTCGAAAAAAATGTCTAAAAAATGGGGGTAGGGTCGGCCTATTCCAGGACTTCTAGAGAAAAATAATGAGGGGTGTCACGGGGTATGACTATATAGGTCTTGTAGAGGAGAAATAGGCGCTTCTTTTGCGCTAGGTATCGAAGGGCGCTATGTTCAAAAATCTGAAACTAGAGCTCAAAATTTGAAAAAAAGTCAAAAAATTAGGGGGGTCGGCCTATTCCAGGGCTTTTAGAGAAAAATAATGAGGGGTGTCACGGGGTATGACTATATAGGTCTTGTAGAGGAGAAACAGGCGCTTCTTTTGCGCTAGGTATCAAAGGGCGCTATGTTCAAAAATCTGAAACTAGAACTCAAAATTTGAAAAAAATGTCAAAAAATAAGGGAGGTCGGCCTATTCTAGGGCTTTTAGAGAAAAATAATGAGGGGTGTCACGGGGTATGACTATATAGGTCTTGTAGAGGAGAAACAGGCGCTTCTTTTGTGCTAGGTATCGAAGGGCGCTATGTTCAAAAATCTGAAACTAGAACTCAAAATTCGAAAAAAATGTCTAAAAAATGGGGGTAGGGTCGGCCTATTCCAGGACTTCTAGAGAAAAATAATGAGGGGTGTCACGGGGTATAACTATATAGGTCTTGTAGAGGTGAAACAGGCGCTTCTTTTGCGCTAGGTGTCGAAGGGCGCTATGTTCAAAAATCTGAAACTAGAGCTCAAAATTCGAAAAAAATGTCTAAAAAATGGGGACAGGGTCGGCCTATTCCAGGACTTCTAGAGAAAAATAATGAGGGGTGTCACGGGGTATGACTATATAGGTCTTGTAGAGGAGAAATAGGCGCTTCTTTTGCGCTAGGTATCGAAGGGCGCTATGTTCAAAAATCTGAAACTAGAGCTCAAAATTTGAAAAAAAAGTCAAAAAATTAGGGGGGTCGGCCTATTCCAGGGCTTTTAGAGAAAAATAATGAGGGGTGTCACGGGGTATGACTATATAGGTCTTGTAGAGGAGAAACAGGCGCTTCTTTTGCGCTAGGTACCAAAGGGCGCTATGTTCAAAAATCTGAAACTAGAACTCAAAATTTGAAAAAAATGTCAAAAAATAAGGGGGGTCGGCCTATTCTAGGGCTTCTAGAGAAAAATAATGAGGGGTGTCACGGGGTATGACTATATAGGTCTTGTAGAGGAGAAACAGGCGCTTCTTTTGTGCTAGGTATCGAAGGGCGCTATGTTCAAAAATCTGAAACTAGAACTCAAAATTCGAAAAAAATGTCTAAAAAATGGGGGTAGGGTCGGCCTATTCCAGGACTTCTAGAGAAAAATAATGAGGGGTGTCACGGGGTATGACTATATAGGTCTTGTAGAGGAGAAATAGGCGCTTCTTTTGCGCTAGGTATCGAAGGGCGCTATGTTCAAAAATCTGAAACTAGAGCTCAAAATTTGAAAAAAAAGTCAAAAAATTAGGGGGGTCGGCCTATTCCAGGGCTTTTAGAGAAAAATAATGAGGGGTGTCACGGGGTATGACTATATAGGTCTTGTAGAGGAGAAACAGGCGCTTCTTTTGCGCTAGGTATCAAAGGGCGCTATGTTCAAAAATCTGAAACTAGAACTCAAAATTTGAAAAAAATGTCAAAAAATAAGGGAGGTCGGCCTATTCTAGGGCTTCTAGAGAAAAATAATGAGGGGTGTCACGGGGTATGACTATATAGGTCTTGTAGAGGAGAAACAGGCGCTTCTTTTGTGCTAGGTATCGAAGGGCGCTATGTTCAAAAATCTGAAACTAGAACTCAAAATTCGAAAAAAATGTCTAAAAAATGGGGGTAGGGTCGGCCTATTCCAGGACTTCTAGAGAAAAATAATGAGGGGTGTCACGGGGTATAACTATATAGGTCTTGTAGAGGTGAAACAGGCGCTTCTTTTGCGCTAGGTGTCGAAGGGCGCTATGTTCAAAAATCTGAAACTAGAGCTCAAAATTCGAAAAAAATGTCTAAAAAATGGGGACAGGGTCGGCCTATTCCAGGACTTCTAGAGAAAAATAATGAGGGGTGTCACGGGGTATGACTATATAGGTCTTGTAGAGGAGAAATAGGCGCTTCTTTTGCGCTAGGTATCGAAGGGCGCTATGTTCAAAAATCTGAAACTAGAGCTCAAAATTTGAAAAAAAAGTCAAAAAATTAGGGGAGTCGGCCTATTCCAGGGCTTTTAGAGAAAAATAATGAGGGGTGTCACGGGGTATGACTATATAGGTCTTGTAGAGGAGAAACAGGCGCTTCTTTTGCGCTAGGTATCAAAGGGCGCTATGGTCAAAAATCTGAAACTAGAACTCAAAATTTGAAAAAAATGTCAAAAAATAAGGGGGGTCGGCCTATTCTAGGGCTTCTAGAGAAAAATAATGAGGGGTGTCACGGGGTATGACTATATAGGTCTTGTAGAGGAGAAACAGGCGCTTCTTTTGTGCTAGGTATCGAAGGGCGCTATGTTCAAAAATCTGAAACTAGAACTCAAAATTCGAAAAAAATGTCTAAAAAATGGGGGTAGGGTCGGCCTATTCCAGGACTTCTAGAGAAAAATAATGAGGGGTGTCACGGGGTATGACTATATAGGTCTTGTAGAGGAGAAATAGGCGCTTCTTTTGCGCTAGGTATCGAAGGGCGCTATGTTCAAAAATCTGAAACTAGAGCTCAAAATTTGAAAAAAAAGTCAAAAAATTAGGGGGGTCGGCCTATTCCAGGGCTTTTAGAGAAAAATAATGAGGGGTGTCACGGGTATGACTATATAGGTCTTATAGAGGAGAAACAGGCGCTTCTTTTGCGCTAGGTATCAAAGGGCGCTATGTTCAAAAATCTGAAACTAGAACTCAAAATTTGAAAAAAATGTCAAAAAATAAGGGAGGTCGGCCTATTCTAGGGCTTCTAGAGAAAAATAATGAGGGGTGTCACGGGGTATGACTATATAGGTCTTGTAGAGGAGAAACAGGCGCTTCTTTTGTGCTAGGTATCGAAGGGCGCTATGTTCAAAAATCTGAAACTAGAACTCAAAATTCGAAAAAAATGTCTAAAAAATGGGGGTAGGGTCGGCCTATTCCAGGACTTCTAGAGAAAAATAATGAGGGGTGTCACGGGGTATAACTATATAGGTCTTGTAGAGGTGAAACACGCGCTTCTTTTGCGCTAGGTGTCGAAAGGCGCTATGTTCAAAAATCTGAAACTAGAGCTCAAAATTCGAAAAAAATGTCTAAAAAATGGGGACAGGGTCGGCCTATTCCAGGACTTCTAGAGAAAAATAATGAGGGGTGTCACGGGGTATGACTATATAGGTCTTGTAGAGGAGAAATAGGCGCTTCTTTTGCGCTAGGTATCGAAGGGCGCTATGTTCAAAAATCTGAAACTAGAGCTCAAAATTTGAAAAAAAAGTCAAAAAATTAGGGGGGTCGGCCTATTCCAGGGCTTTTAGAGAAAAATAATGAGGGGTGTCACGGGGTATGACTATATAGGTCTTGTAGAGGAGAAACAGGCGCTTCTTTTGCGCTAGGTATCAAAGGGCGCTATGTTCAAAAATCTGAAACTAGAACTCAAAATTTGAAAAAAATGTCAAAAAATAAGGGAGGTCGGCCTATTCTAGGGCTTTTAGAGAAAAATAATGAGGGGTGTCACGGGGTATGACTATATAGGTCTTGTAGAGGAGAAACAGGCGCTTCTTTTGTGCTAGGTATCGAAGGGCGCTATGTTCAAAAATCTGAAACTAGAACTCAAAATTCGAAAAAAATGTCTAAAAAATGGGGGTAGGGTCGGCCTATTCCAGGACTTCTAGAGAAAAATAATGAGGGGTGTCACGGGGTATAACTATATAGGTCTTGTAGAGGTGAAACAGGCGCTTCTTTTGCGCTAGGTTTCGAAGGGCGCTATGTTCAAAAATCTGAAACTAGAGCTCAAAATTCGAAAAAAATGTCTAAAAAATGGGGACAGGGTCGGCCTATTCCAGGACTTCTAGAGAAAAATAATGAGGGGTGTCACGGGGTATGACTATATAGGTCTTGTAGAGGAGAAATAGGCGCTTCTTTTGCGCTAGGTATCGAAGGGCGCTATGTTCAAAAATCTGAAACTAGAACTCAAAATTCGAAAAAAATGTCTAAAAAATGGGGGTAGGGTCGGCCTATTCCAGGACTTCTAGAGAAAAATAATGAGGGGTGTCACGGGGTATAACTATATAGGTCTTGTAGAGGTGAAACAGGCGCTTCTTTTGCGCTAGGTGTCGAAGGGCGCTATGTTCAAAAATCTGAAACTAGAGCTCAAAATTCGAAAAAAATGTCTAAAAAATGGGGACAGGGTCGGCCTATTCCAGGACTTCTAGAGAAAAATAATGAGGGGTGTCACGGGGTATGACTATATAGGTCTTGTAGAGGAGAAATAGGCGCTTCTTTTGCGCTAGGTATCGAAGGGCGCTATGTTCAAAAATCTGAAACTAGAGCTCAAAATTTGAAAAAAAAGTCAAAAAATTAGGGGAGTCGGCCTATTCCAGGGCTTTTAGAGAAAAATAATGAGGGGTGTCACGGGGTATGACTATATAGGTCTTGTAGAGGAGAAACAGGCACTTCTTTTGCGCTAGGTATCAAAGGGCGCTATGTTCAAAAATCTGAAACTAGAGCTCAAAATTTGAAAAAAATGTCAAAAAATAAGGGGGGTCGGCCTATTCTAGGGCTTCTAGAGAAAAATAATGAGGGGTGTTACGGGGTATGACTATATAGGTCTTGTAGAGGAGAAACAGGCGCTTCTTTTGTGCTAGGTATCGAAGGGCGCTATGTTCAAAAATCTGAAACTAGAACTCAAAATTCGAAAAAAATGTCTAAAAAATGGGGGTAGGGTCGGCCTATTCCAGGACTTCTAGAGAAAAATAATGAGGGGTGTCACGGGGTATAACTATATAGGTCTTGTAGAGGTGAAACAGGCGCTTCTTTTGCGCTAGGTGTCGAAGGGCGCTATGTTCAAAAATCTGAAACTAGAGCTCAAAATTCGAAAAAAATGTCTAAAAAATGGGGACAGGGTCGGCCTATTCCAGGACTTCTAGAGAAAAATAATGAGGGGTGTCACGGGGTATGACTATATAGGTCTTGTAGAGGAGAAATAGGCGCTTCTTTTGCGCTAGGTATCGAAGGGCGCTATGTTCAAAAATCTGAAACTAGAGCTCAAAATTTGAAAAAAAAGTCAAAAAATTAGGGGAGTCGGCCTATTCCAGGGCTTTTAGAGAAAAATAATGAGGGGTGTCACGGGGTATGACTATATAGGTCTTGTAGAGGAGAAACAGGCGCTTCTTTTGCGCTAGGTATCAAAGGGCGCTATGTTCAAAAATCTGAAACTAGAACTCAAAATTTGAAAAAAATGTCAAAAAATAAGGGGGGTCGGCCTATTCTAGGGCTTCTAGAGAAAAATAATGAGGGGTGTCACGGGGTATGACTATATAGGTCTTGTAGAGGAGAAACAGGCGCTTCTTTTGTGCTAGGTATCGAAGGGCGCTATGTTCAAAAATCTGAAACTAGAACTCAAAATTCGAAAAAAATGTCTAAAAAATGGGGGTAGGGTCGGCCTATTCCAGGACTTCTAGAGAAAAATAATGAGGGGTGTCACGGGGTATGACTATATAGGTCTTGTAGAGGAGAAATAGGCGCTTCTTTTGCGCTAGGTATCGAAGGGCGCTATGTTCAAAAATCTGAAACTAGAGCTCAAAATTTGAAAAAAAAGTCAAAAAATTAGGGGGGTCGGCCTATTCCAGGGCTTTTAGAGAAAAATAATGAGGGGTGTCACGGGGTATGACTATATAGGTCTTGTAGAGGAGAAACAGGCGCTTCTTTTGCGCTAGGTATCAAAGGGCGCTATGTTCAAAAATCTGAAACTAGAACTCAAAATTTGAAAAAAATGTCAAAAAATAAGGGAGGTCGGCCTATTCTAGGGCTTCTAGAGAAAAATAATGAGGGGTGTCACGGGGTATGACTATATAGGTCTTGTAGAGGAGAAACAGGCGCTTCTTTTGTGCTAGGTATCGAAGGGCGCTATGTTCAAAAATCTGAAACTAGAACTCAAAATTCGAAAAAAATGTCTAAAAAATGGGGGTAGGGTCGGCCTATTCCAGGACTTCTAGAGAAAAATAATGAGGGGTGTCACGGGGTATAACTATATAGGTCTTGTAGAGGTGAAACACGCGCTTCTTTTGCGCTAGGTGTCGAAAGGGGCTATGTTCAAAAATCTGAAACTAGAGCTCAAAATTCGAAAAAAATGTCTAAAAAATGGGGACAGGGTCGGCCTATTCCAGGACTTCTAGAGAAAAATAATGAGGGGTGTCACGGGGTATGACTATATAGGTCTTGTAGAGGAGAAATAGGCGCTTCTTTTGCGCTAGGTATCGAAGGGCGCTATGTTCAAAAATCTGAAACTAGAGCTCAAAATTTGAAAAAAAAGTCAAAAAATTAGGGGGGTCGGCCTATTCCAGGGCTTTTAGAGAAAAATAATGAGGGGTGTCACGGGGTATGACTATATAGGTCTTGTAGAGGAGAAACAGGCGCTTCTTTTGCGCTAGGTATCAAAGGGCGCTATGTTCAAAAATCTGAAACTAGAACTCAAAATTTGAAAAAAATGTCAAAAAATAAGGGAGGTCGGCCTATTCTAGGGCTTTTAGAGAAAAATAATGAGGGGTGTCACGGGGTATGACTATATAGGTCTTGTAGAGGAGAAACAGGCGCTTCTTTTGTGCTAGGTATCGAAGGGCGCTATGTTCAAAAATCTGAAACTAGAACTCAAAATTCGAAAAAAATGTCTAAAAAATGGGGGTAGGGTCGGCCTATTCCAGGACTTCTAGAGAAAAATAATGAGGGGTGTCACGGGGTATAACTATATAGGTCTTGTAGAGGTGAAACAGGCGCTTCTTTTGCGCTAGGTGTCGAAGGGCGCTATGTTCAAAAATCTGAAACTAGAGCTCAAAATTCGAAAAAAATGTCTAAAAAATGGGGACAGGGTCGGCCTATTCCAGGACTTCTAGAGAAAAATAATGAGGGGTGTCACGGGGTATGACTATATAGGTCTTGTAGAGGAGAAATAGGCGCTTCTTTTGCGCTAGGTATCGAAGGGCGCTATGTTCAAAAATCTGAAACTAGAGCTCAAAATTTGAAAAAAAAGTCAAAAAATTAGGGGGGTCGGCCTATTCCAGGGCTTTTAGAGAAAAATAATGAGGGGTGTCACGGAGTATGACTATATAGGTCTTGTAGAGGAGAAACAGGCGCTTCTTTTGTGCTAGGTATCGAAGGGCGCTATGGTCAAAAATCTGAAACTAGAACTCAAAATTCGAAAAAAAATGTCTAAAAAATAGGGGTAGGGTCGGCCTATTCCAGGACTTCTAGAGAAAAATAATGAGGGGTGTCACGGGGTATAACTATATCAGTCTTGTAGAGGAGAAACAGGCGCTTCTTTTGCGCTAGGTGTCGAAGGGCGCTATGTTCAAAAATCTGAAACTAGAGCTCAAAATTCGAAAAAAATGTCTAAAAAATGGGGACAGGGTCGGCCTATTCCAGGACTTCTAGAGAAAAATAATGAGGGATGTCACGGGGTATGACTATATAGGTCTTGTAGAGGAGAAATATGCACTTCTTTTGCGCTAGGTATCGAAGGGCGCTATGTTCAAAAATCTGAAACTAGAGCTCAAAATTTGAAAAAAAAGTCAAAAAATTAGGGGGGTCGGCCTATTCCAGGGCTTTTAGAGAAAAATAATGAGGGGTGTCACGGGGTATGACTATATAGGTCTTGTAGAGGAGAAACAGGAGCTTCTTTTGTGCTAGGTATCGAAGGGCGCTATGTTCAAAAATCTGAAACTAGAGCTAAAAATTCGAAAAAAATGTCTAAAAAATGGGGACAGGGTCGGCCTATTCCAGGACTTCTAGAGAAAAATAATGAGGGGTGTCACGGGGTATGACTATATAGGTCTTGTAGAGGAGAAATAGGCGCTTCTTTTGCGCTAGGTGTCGAAGGGTGCTATGTTCAAAAATCTGAAACTAGAGCTCAAAAATTCGAAAAAAATGTCTAAAAAATGGGGACAGGGTTGGCCTATTCCAGGACTTCTATAGAAAAATAATGAGTGGTGTCACGGGGTATGACTATATAGGTCTTGTAGGGGAGAAACAGGAGCTTCTTTTGTGCTAGGTATCGAAGGGCGCTATGTTCAAAAATCTAAAACTAGAGCTCAAAATTTGAAAAAATGTCAAAAAATTAGGGGGGGGGGGGGGTCAGCCAGCAGCGGCATACCAAAAAAAAACCCTCATCATAAATACCAGACGTGCGTTTCGTCTACAAAAGACTCATTAGTGACACTCGAATCTAAATAATGGTTGAAAGGCCAAAATAAAGGACGAAGTTGAAGAGCATTGAGAACCAAACATTCCTAGCAGTTTTGCCAAATACAGGTAAGGCAGTCTATTCCTGGTGTAGAAAAACCTTAGTTTTTTTCAAAAATTCAAAGCGGGGTTAATTTATGAAATTTAATCAATGATAAACCAAGTCAACACAAGTGCTGACTACTGGGCTGGTGATACCCTCGGGGAAATAAATCTCTACCAGCAGTGGCATCGACTCAGTGGTTGCATTTTAAGTTTTAACTCATCATATACATAGATACCAGTATTTAAATTTTGTTAAAGGTGATATGTTCAATTTTGTCGAAAGGAACTAAAAAAATTTAATGAAAAACTCATCTGTCAGACAAGAACGCGAAAACCAAAAAAAACAAACATATCAGAGTCAGTAAAGACTAATTTTCAATTTCTTGTCATATAAAGTCATAATTTCCCCATCCGAATAACATGATAAAAGAGTTTGTAAAATGTGTTATGTAAATACTGATAAAAAGGATGCTGATTACTGGCTGATTTTCGTTTTCAAGGGTATGTCAAAAAGAAAACGACGAAGATGAAAGAACTTTAGTGCGAATGCCAGCTGGTATATAACCTAAAGTTCTATATACACTTACAGACTTAAAAGACAGTGTACTTTTCAATCTTTCAACAGAGGTTTTGTACCAGATAACCAAAATCAGCAAAGAGTACTGCATTGTTAAAAAAGTATGATAGTAAAACTACATACAGACCAGTTAACTTTATCAATGACAATACAAGCGCCTCAAGCTTAAAGACGGTTTAAGTACCCTCGTCCAGGTGCGGTTGTTGTCTGATAAAAAAAATGTATACACATGGAAAAAAGTAACACCAAATTGGAATTGAAATTAAAAAAAACACTCTTTATTTTTTTCTGATATAATTTGTTAAAATAGAACAAGTTAAACACTATTTCAATATCACCTGAGTTTGATCAATAATTATCGACTCGATAAGTTCTTATCTGCACATGCAGCTAATGTACCCGTACACAGCAAAACATGTGTTTTTATCCTCGTTGTTTTCAAAACTTTAAATAACCAAGTTTATAAAGTTATGTGATTGACACCTTAAAATAGGTCCTCCACAACTCATAACCGGAACAAGATGGCAGATTATCAGCATGAGAGAGGCAGGAATTGTCGGTCATCACTTTTCCACTATTAGTCGTTAAGAGAATAAAAATCAGGCAATAAGCGATATAAAAGACTATCCGAAATCAAAAAGACCCCTATGCCACCTGCTAGGGGAAATCAGGCATGATGAAGCTTAATCAGAAAGAAACCCATTGCATACAATACAATCCTAAAAAGAGAGGGGTGGGCAAACAGGAGCCTTTTAACAATAATTGTTCGAGATTGAATCATCTCTACTGGTTATTGTGCGATAAGACCTTTTCAGTGACCTTTGCTTACAAACAGACACACAGTTATCCGTATCCAATGTAGTGCAGAGCTCGCCAAAATTGGAAATAAGCATCGTGGAGGAAGATCCATTGTTCAAATGAAACTCTGTTTATCTTCCTTGGCCCAAATCATAGGCCGGATTTGAACCATATCGAGGATGTATGGGACACTATTGCGCGTAATGTCCACAAAAGGATACCCCAGTCCAAACACTTGATGAAATAAGCAATGCCCTTCATCAGATATGGTTGCTGCTACCTAAGCAACAAATTAGTCGATTGATTGTAAAGTTCGACTACAGTAAAAGTTGTAAAATGCAGTTTTTTGTACAAAAAAAACACCTCATTTTGTTTTTAAAATTGTGGTTAGGTAAATCATTTATTTTCAAACATTTTTGTTGGTTCAAATGCCAATGTAATCATAAACTATGTTTCAATATTATTTTACAAATATTTATCATATTCCATCCAAAATAAAAGGCTGATTATTCAAGTTTTAAAAAATCAAGGTTTTGCAATACTTTTTTCAATGTGAATATATAAAAAAAGAAACGTTACTTTGCTTTTTGAGTAAAATATGTTTAATATATTAGTTTGTAATATTTTCACGATTAAAACTAATGACCTGAATAATTTATTCATGATCATTTAGTATTTTCTTTTAAATTCGAAGATGACTTTACGCCATTTTCCGATTTCAAACAAATACGCATTTTTTTCAACTATTTACCTTTATAGAGATGGAACTGAGTTGTCCTTTTGATCATTAAATGTATCGAGCACTATTCAATGTCTCTAGAATGACTTTTGAAAGGCGATAAAGACTCGTCTTAGAGATACTAGTACAACATTTTAACATCCCCGAGGTTGTAAATCGCGTGAAACGAAGTTATGTGAAGATTGGCAAATCCGCATTATTCATCTCCGTAATCGATTTGGAGAAACTCATGGAAGAAACAAAAATAGGCTATATGCGCAAACAGTTTGTAACCGACTTCATCTAGGCAGCCTAAGAGCTCGTCGTTCGTTGAAGTGACCTATCACTACGCAGAATCGAAGGATGTCGCGAGTTAAATGGAGAGGATACGGATTCGATGAAATAGATGAACATGGAGACAAATCCTTTTTACCGCTGAATCGAAATTCAACTTGACATTTATCGACGGCAGAGACATGGTCTACTGATGCGTGCGTACAGGAAACAAATTGGCTTTGGGGTTGCGAATTAATGGTATGGGATGGATAACCTACCGGGAACGCCCCGATCTGACAATAAGTGCAGGAAAACAAAATGCAAAAAGGTATAGGAACGAAATTCTGGCTCCACTCGTTCTCCCGTTTCTCAGAAGGCATCGTTAAACTACATTTTTAACAGAAAACGCCCGTTGTGAACACATTTTAATGAGTTTTGGAGAACAATCGCATTCGAGTGTTGCCGTGGCCAGTAATGTCTCCAGATTATCGCCAATGGGACATCTTTGGGACGAACTTGGACGACTCACCAAAAAGAGCCCAAATCCATCGGAAACGCTCATCCAACTTGAAAAGCACTTTTCAGGGAAAATAACAACAGAAAGGGTCATTGACAAAAAGGTACGATCATGGGTAGTTTCTTCAGATACTGGAACATGACTGACTACAATATCACCATCCTGAAAGCTCTAAGGGCCAGTTCGGATGCTGTAATGAAATGTTGGTTCATTCAAAAGCACGTATGAAACGGATATAAAATGGATGCAGATAGAATATGATGCAGCAATAAAAGAAAGTGAGAAAAAATAATAAACAAGCTGGACAAGTATGACCACAAATTCAAACATGCAGAACCATTGATTTGTTAACTTCACGAAAATAAAACGGCAGCTGAGATCCAGGTAATGAATGTTTGGTAAGCAAAACAAGAAGAACAAGAAAGAGAAATTGAATCGATTCACGGAGTAAGATGTGTTGAGACAAAAAAAGAGGGACGAAAGATACCAAAGGGACAGTCAAACTCATAAATCTAAAACAAACTGACAACGCCATGGCTAAAAAATGAAAAAGACAAACAAAAAACAATAGTACACGTGACACAACATAGAAAACTAAAGAATAAACAACACGAACCCCACCAAAAACTAGGGGTGATCTCAGGTGCTCCGGAAGGGTAAGCAGATCATCATGCTCCACATGCGGCACCCGTCGTGTTGCTTGTGTGATTACAAATCCGGTAAATAGTCTAATTCGGTAGGACAAATTCATGAAAGGGAAGGGGATTGTACTTACGACGTAAGGAACATATCCGATATCATTTGTGAAACGGTTATTCCATAACGGTCAACCAACTCGTGATGGCGTCCGTAAAATTTACGAAGGGATGATTTAAACTTCACCATTTGGAACTCTTGGTTTAATAGCTTCCTTGTGAGCAGTAACCCTCTATCAAGAAAATCATCATAGGAAATGCAAGCACGGGGATATCGTATCAATTGGGAGATATATACCCCGTATGCAGGTGCTGCTGGAATGTTGCTACTTAGAAATGGAAAGTTCACAATTGGAAAGCTGAAATCATCTCTTTTTCGTAAAGTTTTGTCTTCAACCGACCCTCATTGTCAATTTCTAGATGTAAGTCAAAATATGAAGCCGACCTAACTGTATCTGTAGTATCCTTTATCGCCAATTCGATGGGATAGATGCGATCCACATAGTCACCAAATTTTGAACTGTTTAGTGAAAGAACGTCATCTATATAGCGGAAAGTAGAGTTAAAGGATATTGCTAACTTCTTATCTATCTTTCTAAGAAGTTCCTGCCTTAAGTCAGCCTCATAATAATAAAACAACAAGTCAGCAAGTAGACGGGCACAGTTTGTTCCCATTGGGATGCCGACCGTCTGTTGAAATAACGTGCTCCAAACGTAACAAATATGTTGTCAATCAAGAAATCAAGCTTCTTTATAATATCGGTTTCAGAGAATTTTTTGTTTGAATCAGAGTGATTCTTTACAAAGTAGGATTTATCCCTCCCTAAGACAAGATACTTGTATCTACATTGACCATTCTTTTTTATGAAGCAAAGTAATACCAACTCTTTTAATTTGTCTTTTAGTTTGGAATGTTGAATACTTGTGTAAAGAGTAGAAAAGTCAAATCTTTTAATACTGTTACAAGATGAAAGAGAGTTAGATTGTATGTACTCTAAAAGATCTTTGGAATTTTAAAGTATCCACATCTGATTCACGCCACCTCTAGAATATGCAGTTTCACAATAACTTTGAAGCCCGTCTTTGATTAATAATAAAATAGATGTTAATAATTTTGAAAGGGGTTTAGTGGAGCACTTGGAAGACCCAGCAATATACCGTTGCTTGTAAGGACACTTATGTAGTTTAGGTATCCAATACAGTGATGGAAGATCCAGTTCTTCATCTTTGGTTGAAATACCAAAGGAACAAAGAACATACCTATGATTATCCAGAATTTCCTCTTTGGTAAGTGTCGTGAGGGTATATGTTGGGTTTCCAAGTGAATTGTCTATACCTAATTCGTTTATCAAGCAATTAATGTACATGTAATGACTTTTACAGACAAAAACTATGTTATTTGGGGCTTTGTCTGCGGGGACAACAACATATTTATCATGGAGGTCGGATAGGTGTTTAGAAACATTTTGGTCTTTGAAGATTGACGTAGCATGGGCATTGATGGACCCATTCAGTTTCTTAATTCTGATTTGTATTAACGACCTCACTGCATTAATCCATTCGGATAGAGTGTCTACGTCTTCCTTCTCGCGCTTAGCCCATTGCCTGGCATAATCCTCGACTGAATCCATCAAAATTTTAAAGTTGTATTTCCAATTGATGGATTTAGGCTCACGATATTTCGGACCTTTTGATAACACGTTTCGTAGAGAAGTGTTATTAACAATGTTAAGGTCACCGGTAATAACGTGGCCAGCAGGATTATATGTGAATTGGGAACTAGCACAAGTGCAATCAGGAGGTTTAGACTTGAAGTCGTCAATATCGAGATCCTGCAAAACGCGTTTGTAATTGAAAATTTTAGTTGCAATACAAACTAGAGTAGATATCGAAACCTTAACAATTGAGGGTAATACGTTGCATCATACTCATACCTCTCGTAAATACCACACACATGGCGTTTACTATGTGCCGCACTCAATGTAATGTCACGTCACTTTGACATCTTTCTATGATTAATACATCTCTCACATAGTTAAGAAGTCCTTTATTTCTTTTTTAAGAAAGGAAAAGTAATACAAAGCTTCAAGCCATTTGTTCCGGAAATGAACGAGCACTTACAAGACTTTAGAAGAATTTTGGATACATAACTGGATAGTTTCGATGTAAAAATTGAGGTATTTTAGATTCATAGTCACAAAAATGTGATATTTATATAGGTCATCATGATAAAATTGCAGAAGATTGCTCGTATAAAAAGGTGGTGGAAGAGATTTAGCAAACAAATCAGTAAATGTTCGTTAAGATTAAGAAATCCGTCAAATTAGATTTTTTTAATTCAATCCTCACAATCATCTAGTTATAACTTACCCGTCAATACTATCGTTTTTTTAAGGAAGCCATGTTACTGCCTCTAATACACTAATACATGTCATAATTTTACCTTCAGACAATGTGTACCCGCAAGTCACTCCTCTCAAAAGCACCGGCACGCCAATTAAAATGATGCACGTCGACATCTCTTGTTTAATAGAATGCAGCATATATTCATAGTAGTTACCCTGATTTATCAGAGAAAACCACTGAATCCTTGGTTATTAATAGTAACCTTGACATTCTCATAACCTTTACAGTCTTGGAGAATCATCAAGAATAAAGACCTTCTAGAGATGTTAGTTTAAGCATAGTTATTTTAAGTGTATTTGGAAACAAATTATTATGAGTTAAATTAATCATACCCCTTTCTTCTTTTATTGTGCGAGTGCTGCATTAGTCTGCTCTTTTGGCAGCTAACAAGTTTTCTTTTACGTGCAAGTGGTATGGCTCTCTTTTAACACGTGATCAGTCGCGTATCCTTCCGACAGACTATCGTTGTTCCAGAAGACAATACTCGCAAATGGTGTAAAGGAAGAGCCGAAAATTTGGTCCCTGAAATTGTCTCCTAGAAACAGAGATGGAACCACGAACCTTTGTGTATGAAAATAGAGGTTGTGAATCCATGTCTTATTGTTTGAACCAAGAAATAAATGACTGATAATACCTTTCCATTCCTCCAAAAGATCCTTTACATCACCTCGATTATACGATTATAGATAGATACGAGGTATTCAGAAGTCCTGGAACCCTGTTTTTCCTCATTGTTAAAATTCTGGAATTGGTAATCACGCGGAACTGACCCTGCTGTATAGTTAGTATGTTTGCATACAAGTTACACTTCACCTTATTTTCTTCATATTTCTTATAAGTTGCGGCCACATGTCTTAAGTCGATCTCTGTCTGGTGGTGTTTTTGTTGGTTAATGAGATCATTTAAAGTACCAATCACTCAAGTGCGAATATATTTGGCTTTAAAGTATTTGTTCATCTTCACTATCATGGTATGATCTCAGTGGTCGAGAAAAACTCGAGTTTCCTCAAATGTTGCGGGATCGATAGAGTAGACATCAACGCCGTGTTTTATACATAGTACTTTGATCTCTTTGTTGTTGAATTCGGTAATCTTTTCCGTCCATAATTTTATGAAAATGCTTGACTTGAATATGGTATGAAAAGCAACCTGGATCATCACAGCTTCTTTGTCTTGGGCGGCACTTAGTCATATTGGCAAGTAAAACATAAATGATGCAAAGAATACACGTGAATTCTTTATTCTGTTGAAAAAGAACTGTAATCCAAGTTTCACTCAAACGAACAACGTTCAAGCATCGTTTCTCGAATTTACGTCGAAATATTTTATCCGTTTAACAAACTTTTCTATAGAGACACCGAGACCGATTTGTACTTTTGTGAAGATAGGGTTTGTTAAACGGCTGGCTAGATGAAGTCGGTTATATAGTGCATATTAGTTAACAACCCATCTTCTTTAACTCACATAGTTGCGAGTCGTTGTATTCTTATGTTGAGCATCGACTGCTTATTTGCAATAGGCGAGTGACTTACAAAAAGACGCTTACTTAACAACCCTAATGAACCCATCTAACGCACGGCTGTATCATATACACACATGGAAAAAAGTATTGCAACACCTTGATTTTTTAAAACTTAAAAAATCAGCCTCTTTTTTTTGGATGAAATATAATAAGATATGTGTATGATATTATTGAAACATAGTTTATGATAACATTGGCATTGAAACGAACAAAAAATGTTTGAAAAAAAAATAGTTATATTACCACAATTTTAATAACAAAATGTAGTGTTTTTTGTACAAAAAATGCATTTTTTAACTTTTACTGTAGTCAAACTTTACAATGTCAGGTATTTCAAAATTAATCTTCAGATAACTGTTCGCATCATGGTTGGTCGTTATATTCCAAAGAATTAGAACTTTGTGCGCAGCCTCCAATCAAACGGATTACCGCATCTCAACGTCTTCTGATTCCTGCCATAATTCGGCTAATATGTTGTGAAGGTAGCAGCAACCATTTCTGATGAAGGGCATTGTTTATTTCTTGATGTGTTTGAACTGGTGTGTCCTTTTGTGCACTTTCCGCCCAATAGTGTCCCATATATGCTCGATATGTTTCAAATCCGGGCTACGTTCGGGCCAAGGAAGATGAACCGAATTCCATTTGAACATAGGATCTTCCTCAACGATGCTTATTTCCAATTTTGGCGAGCTCTGCACTACATTGAATACGGATAACTGTGTGTCTGTTTGTAAGCAAAGGTCCCTGAAATGGTCTTATCGCACAATAACCAGTAGAGATGATTCAATCTCGAACAATTATTGTTAAAAGGCTCCTGTTTGCCCACCTCTCTCTTTTTAGGATTGTATTGTATGCAATGGTTTTTTTTCTGACTAAGCTTCATCATGCTTGATTTCCCCTAGCAGGTGGCATAGGGGGTCTTTTTAATCTCGGATAGTCTTTTTTATTGTTTATTGTCTGATTTTTATTCTCTAAACGACTAATAGTGGAAAAGTGATGACCGACAATACGTGCAGTTGTCACAGCGACATTCCTGCCTCTCTCATGCTGATAATCTGTCATCTTGCTGCGGTAATGAGTTGTGGAGGACCTATTTCAAGGTGTCAATCACATAACTTTATAAACTTGGTTATTTAAAGTTTTGAAAACAATGAGGATAAAAACACATGTTTTGCTGTGTACGGATACAGTAGCTGCATTGGCAGACAAGAACTTATCGAGTCGATAATTATTGATCAAACTCAGGTGATATTTAAATAGTGTTTAACTAGTTCTATTTTAACAAATTATATCAGAAAAAAAATTAATTTCAATTCCAATTTGGTGTTGCGATACTTTTTTCCATGTGTATACATTTATTTTAATCAGACA
Organism: Mytilus trossulus; assembly: GCF_036588685.1. NCBI lineage: Eukaryota > Metazoa > Mollusca > Bivalvia > Mytilida > Mytilidae > Mytilus > Mytilus trossulus. The sequence goes on along the minus strand of NC_086382.1, from coordinate 32,871,345 downwards.
ACACCCGCACGTGGACGAGGGTACTTATACCGTCTTTAAGGTTGTAACGCTTGTATTGTCATTGATAAAGTTAACTGGTCTGTATGTAGTTTTACTATCATACTTTTTAACAATGCAGTACTCTTTGCTGATTTTGGTTATCTGGTACAAAACCTCTGTTAAAAGATTGAAAAGTACACTGTCTTTTAAGTCTGTAAGTGTATATAGAACTTTAGGTTATATACCAGCTGGCATTCGCACTAAAGTTCTTTCATCTTCGTCGTTTTCTTTTTGACATACCCTTGAAAACAAAAATCAGCCAGTAATCAGCATTCTTTTTATCAGTATGCCTTTCAACCATTATTTTGATTCAAGCGTCACTAGTGAGTCTTTTGTAAAAGAAACGCACGTCTGGTATTTGTGATGATTTTTTTTTGTTTGTTATGCCGCTGCTGGCTGAACCCCCTAATTTTTATGACATTTTTTTTTCAAATTTTGAGCTCTAGTTTCAGATTTTTGAACATAGCACCCTTCGATACCTAGCGCAAAAGAAGCGCCTGTTTCTCCTCTACAAGACCTATATAGCCATACCCCGTGACACCCCTCATTATTTTTCTCTAAAAGCCCTGGAATAGGCCGACCCCCCTAATTTTTTGACATTTTTTTCAAATTTTGAGCTCTAGTTTCAGATTTTTGAACATAGCGCCCTTCGATACCTAGCGCAAAAGAAGCGCCTGTTTCTCCTCTACAAGACCTATATAGTCATACCCCGTGACACCCCTCATTATTTTTCTCTAGAAGTCCTGGAATAGGCCGACCCTGTCCCCATTTTTTAGACATTTTTTTCGAATTTTGAGCTGTAGTTTCAGATTTTTGAACATAGCGCCCTTTGACACCTAGCGCAAAAGAAGCGCCTGTTTCTCCTCGACAAGACCTATATAGTCATACCCCGTGACACCCCCCATTATTTTTCTCTAGAAGCCCTAGAATAGGCCGACCCCCCTTATTTTTTGACATTTTTTTCAAATTTTGAGGTCTAGTTTCAGATTTTTGAACATAGCGCCCTTCGATAATAGCGCAAAAGAAGCGCCTGTTTCTCCTCTACAAGACCTATATAGCCATACCCCGTGACACCCCTCATTATTTTTCTCTAAAAGCCCTGGAATAGGCCGACCCGCCTAATTTTTTGACATTTTTTTCAAATTTTGAGCTCTAGTTTCAGATTTTTGAACATAGCGCCCTTCGATACCTAGCACAAAAGAAGCGCCCATTTCTCCTCTACAAGACCTATATAGTCATACCCCGTGACACCCCTCATTATTTTTCTCTAGAAGTCCTGGAATAGGCCGACCCTGTCCCCATTTTTTAGACATTTTTTTCGAATTTTGAGCTGTAGTTTCAGATTTTTGAACATAGCGCCCTTCGACACCTAGCGCAAAGGAAGCCCCTGTTTCTCCTCTACAAGACCTATATAGTCATACCCCGTGACACCCCTCATTATTTTTCTCTAGAAGTCCTGGAATAGGCCGACCCTGTCCCCAATTTTTAGACATTTTTTTCGAATTTTGAGCTCTAGTTTCAGATTTTTTTAGCGCCCTTCGACACCTAGCGCAAAAGAAGCGCCTGTTTCTCCTCTACAAGACCTATATAGTTATACCCCGTGACACCCCTCATTATTTTTCTCTAGAAGTCCTGGAATAGGCCGACCCTACCCCCATTTTTTAGACATTTTTTTCGAATTTTGAGTTCTAGTTTCAGATTTTTGAACATAGCGCCCTTCGATACCTAGCACAAAAGAAGCTCCTGTTTCTCCTCTACAAGACCTATATAGTCATACCCCGTGACACCCCCCATTATTTTTCTCTAGAAGCCCTAGAATAGGCCGACCCCCCTTATTTTTTGACATTTTTTTCAAATTTTGAGGTCTAGTTTCAGATTTTTGAACATAGCGCCCTTCGATACCTAGCGCAAAAGAAGCGCCTGTTTCTCCTCTACAAGACCTATATAGCCATACCCCGTGACACCCCTCATTATTTTTCTCTAAAAGCCCTGGAATAGGCCGACCCCCCTAATTTTTTGACATTTTTTTCAAATTTTGAGCTCTAGTTTCAGATTTTTGAACATAGCGCCCTTCGATACCTAGCACAAAAGAAGTGCCCATTTCTCCTCTACAAGACCTATATAGTCATACCCCGTGACACCCCTCATTATTTTTCTCTAGAAGTCCTGGAATAGGCCGACCCTGTCCCCATTTTTTAGACATTTTTTTCGAATTTTGAGTTCTAGTTTCAGATTTTTGAACATAGCGCCCTTCGACACCTAGCGCAAAAGAAGCCCCTGTTTCTCCTCTACAAGACCTATATAGTCATACCCCGTGACACCCCTCATTATTTTTCTCTAGAAGTCCTGGAATAGGCCGACCCTGTCCCCAATTTTTAGACATTTTTTTCGAATTTTGAGCTCTAGTTTCAGATTTTTTAACATAGCGCCCTTCGACACCTAGCGCAAAAGAAGCGCCTGTTTCTCCTCTACAAGACCTATATAGTCATACCCCGTGACACCCCTCATTATTTTTCTCTAGAAGTCCTGGAATAGGCCGACCCTACCCCCATTTTTTAGACATTGTTTTCGAATTTTGAGTTCTAGTTTCAGATTTTTGAACATAGCGCCCTTCGATACCTAGCACAAAAGAAGCTCCTGTTTCTCCTCTACAAGACCTATATAGTCATACCCCGTGACACTCCCCATTATTTTTCTCTAGAAGCCCTAGAATAGGCCGACCCCCCTTATTTTTAGACATTTTTTTCAAATTTTGAGGTCTAGTTTCAGATTTTTGAACATAGCGCCCTTCGATACCTAGCGCAAAAGAAGCGCCTGTTTCTCCTCTACAAGACCTATATAGCCATACCCCGTGACACCCCTCATTATTTTTCTCTAAAAGCCCTGGAATAGGCCGACCCCCCTAATTTTTTGACATTTTTTTCAAATTTTGAGCTCTAGTTTCAGATTTTTGAACATAGCGCCCTTCGACACCTAGCGCAAAAGAAGCGGCTATTTCTCCTCTACAAGACCTATATAGTCATACCCCGTGACACCCCTCATTATTTTTCACTAGAAGTCCTGGAATAGGCCGACCCTGTCCCCATTTTTTAGACATTTTTTTCGAATTTTGAGCTGTAGTTTCAGATTTTTGAACATAGCGCCCTTCGACACCTAGCGCAAAAGAAGCCCCTGTTTCTCCTCTACAAGACCTATATAGTCATACCCCGTGACACCCCTCATTATTTTTCTCTAGAAGTCCTGGAATAGGTCGACCCTGTCCCCAATTTTTAGACATTTTTTTCGAATTTTGAGCTCTAGTTTCAGATTTTTGAACAAAGCGCCCTTCGACACCTAGCGCAAAAGAAGCGCCTGTTTCTCCTCTACAAGACCTATATAGTCATACCCCGTGACACCCCTCATTATTTTTCTCTAGAAGTCCTGGAATAGGCCGACCCTGTCCCCATTTTTAGACATTTTTTTCGAATTTTGAGTTCTAGTTTCAGATTTTTGAACATAGCGCCCTTCGACACCTAGCGCAAAAGAAGCGCCTGTTTCTCCTCTACAAGACCTATATAGTCATACCCCGTGACACCCCCATTATTTTTCTCTAGAAGCCCTAGAATAGGCCGACCCCCCTTATTTTTTGACATTTTTTTCAAATTTTGAGGTCTAGTTTCAGATTTTTGAACACAGCGCCCTTCGATACCTAGCGCAAAAGAAGCGCCTGTTTCTCCTCTACAAGACCTATATAGCCATACCCCGTGACACCCCTCATTATTTTTCTCTAAAAGCCCTGGAATAGGCCGACCCCCCTAATTTTTTGACATTTTTTTCAAATTTTGAGCTCTAGTTTCAGATTTTTGAACATAGCGCCCTTCGATACCTAGCACAAAAGAAGTGCCCATTTCTCCTCGACAAGACCTATATAGTCATACCCCGTGACACCCCTCATTATTTTTCTCTAGAAGTCCTGGAATAGGCCGACCCTGTCCCCATTTTTTAGACATTTTTTTCGAATTTTGAGCTGTAGTTTCAGATTTTTGAACATAGCGCCCTTCGACACCTAGCGCAAAAGAAGCCCCTGTTTCTCCTCTACAAGACCTATATAGTCATACCCCGTGACACCCCTCATTATTTTTCTCTAGAAGTCCTGGAATAGGCCGACCCTGTCCCCAATTTTTAGACATTTTTTTCGAATTTTGAGCTCTAGTTTCAGATTTTTGAACATAGCGCCCTTCGACACCTAGCGCAAAAGAAGCGCCTGTTTCTCCTCTACAAGACCTATATAGTCATACCCCGTGACACCCCTCATTATTTTTCTCTAGAAGTCCTGGAATAGGCCGACCCTACCCCCATTTTTTAGACATTTTTTTCGAATTTTGAGTTCTAGTTTCAGATTTTTGAACATAGCGCCCTTCGATACCTAGCACAAAAGAAGCTCCTGTTTCTCCTCTACAAGACCTATATAGTCATACCCCGTGACACCCCCCATTACTTTTCTCTAGAAGCCCTAGAATAGGCCGACCCCCCTTATTTTTTGACATTTTTTTCAAATTTTGAGGTCTAGTTTCAGATTTTTGAACATAGCGCCCTTCGATACCTAGCGCAAAAGAAGTGCCTGTTTCTCCTCTACAAGACCTATATAGCCATACCCCGTGACACCCCTCATTATTTTTCTCTAAAAGCCCTGGAATAGGCCGACCCCCCTAATTTTTTGACATTTTTTTCAAATTTTGAGTTCTAGTTTCAGATTTTTGAACATAGCGCCCTTTGATACCTAGCACAAAAGAAGCGCCTATTTCTCCTCTACAAGACCTATATAGTCATACCCCGTGACACCCCTCATTATTTTTCACTAGAAGTCCTGGAATAGGCCGACCCTGTCCCCATTTTTTAGACATTTTTTTCGAATTTTGAGCTGTAGTTTCAGATTTTTGAACATAGCGCCCTTCGACACCTAGCGCAAAAGAAGCCCCTGTTTCTCCTCTACAAGACCTATATAGTCATACCCCGTGACACCCCTCATTATTTTTCTCTAGAAGTCCTGGAATAGGCCGACCCTGTCCCCAATTTTTAGACATTTTTTTCGAATTTTGAGCTCTAGTTTCAGATTTTTGAACATAGCGCCCTTCGACACCTAGCGCAAAAGAAGCACCTGTTTCTCCTCTACAAGACCTATATAGTCATACCCCGTGACACCCATCATTATTTTTCTCTAGAAGTCCTGGAATAGGCCGACCCTATCCCCAATTTTTAGACATTTTTTTCGAATTTTGAGCTCTAGTTTCAGATTTTTGAACATAGCGCCCTTCGACACCTAGCGCAAAAGAAGCGCCTGTTTCTCCTCTACAAGACCTATATAGTCATACCCCGTGACACTCCCCATTATTTTTCTCTAGAAGCCCTAGAATAGGCCGACCCCCCTTATTTTTTGACATTTTTTTCAAATTTTGAGGTCTAGTTTCAGATTTTTGAACATAGCGCCCTTCGATACCTAGCGCAAAAGAAGCGCCTGTTTCTCCTCTACAAGATCTATATAGCCATACCCCGTGACACCCCTCATTATTTTTCTCTAAAAGCCCTAGAATAGGCCGACCCCCCTTATTTTTTGACATTTTTTTCAAATTTTGAGGTCTAGTTTCAGATTTTTGAACATAGCGCCCTTCGATACCTAGCGCAAAAGAAGCGCCTGTTTCTCCTCTACAAGACCTATATAGCCATACCCCGTGACACCCCTCATTATTTTTCTCTAAAAGCCCTGGAATAGGCCGACCCCCCTAATTTTTTGACATTTTTTTCAAATTTTGAGCTCTAGTTTCAGATTTTTGAACATAGCGCCCTTTGATACCTAGCACAAAAGAAGCGCCTATTTCTCCTCTACAAGACCTATATAGTCATACCCCGTGACACCCCTCATTATTTTTCACTAGAAGTCCTGGAATAGGCCGACCCTGTCCCCATTTTTTAGACATTTTTTTCGAATTTTGAGCTGTAGTTTCAGATTTTTGAACATAGCGCCCTTCGACACCTAGCGCAAAAGAAGCCCCTGTTTCTCCTCTACAAGACCTATATAGTCATACCCCGTGACACCCCTCATTATTTTTCTCAAGAAGTCCTGGAATAGGCCGACCCTGTCCCCAATTTTTAGACATTTTTTTCGAATTTTGAGCTCTAGTTTCAAATTTTTGAACATAGCGCCCTTCGACACCTAGCGCAAAAGAAGCACCTGTTTCTCCTCTACAAGACCTATATAGTCATACCCCGTGACACCCCTCATTATTTTTCTCTAGAAGTCCTGGAATAGGCCGACCCTATCCCCAATTTTTAGACATTTTTTTCGAATTTTGAGCTCTAGTTTCAGATTTTTGAACATAGCGCCCTTCGACACCTAGCGCAAAAGAAGCGCCTGTTTCTCCTCTACAAGACCTATATAGTCATACCCCGTGACACTCCCCATTATTTTTCTCTAGAAGCCCTAGAATAGGCCGACCCCCCTTATTTTTTGACATTTTTTTCAAATTTTGAGGTCTAGTTTCAGATTTTTGAACATAGCGCCCTTCGATACCTAGCGCAAAAGAAGCGCCTGTTTCTCCTCTACAAGACCTATATAGCCATACCCCGTGACACCCCTCATTATTTTTCTCTAGAAGTCCTGGAATAGGCCGACCCTGTCCCCAATTTTTAGACATTTTTTTCGAATTTTGAGCTCTAGTTTCAGATTTTTGAACATAGCGCCCTTCGACACCTAGCACACAAGAAGCGCCTGTTTCACCTCTACAAGACCTATATAGTTATACCCCGTGACACCCCTCATTTTTTTTCTCTAGAAGTCCTGGAATAGGCCGACCCTACCCCCATTTTTTAGACATTTTTTTCGAATTTTGAGTTCTAGTTTCAGATTTTTGAACATAGCGCCCTTCGATACCTAGCACAAAAGAAGCGCCTGTTTCTCCTCTACAAGACCTATATAGTCATACCCCGTGACACCCCTCATTATTTTTCTCAAGAAGTCCTGGAATAGGCCGACCCTGTCCCCAATTTTTAGACATTTTTTTCGAATTTTGAGCTCTAGTTTCAAATTTTTGAACATAGCGCCCTTCGACACCTAGCGCAAAAGAAGCACCTGTTTCTCCTCTACAAGACCTATATAGTCATACCCCGTGACACCCCTCATTATTTTTCTCTAGAAGTCCTGGAATAGGCCGACCCTATCCCCAATTTTTAGACATTTTTTTCGAATTTTGAGCTCTAGTTTCAAATTTTTGAACATAGCGCCCTTCGACACCTAGCGCAAAAGAAGCACCTGTTTCTCCTCTACAAGACCTATATAGTCATACCCCGTGACACTCCCCATTATTTTTCTCTAGAAGCCCTAGAATAGGCCGACCCCCCTTATTTTTTGACATTTTTTTCAAATTTTGAGGTCTAGTTTCAGATTTTTGAACATAGCGCCCTTCGATACCTAGCGCAAAAGAAGCGCCTGTTTCTCCTCTACAAGACCTATATAGCCATACCCCGTGACACCCCTCATTATTTTTCTCTAGAAGTCCTGGAATAGGCCGACCCTGTCCCCAATTTTTAGACATTTTTTTCGAATTTTGAGCTCTAGTTTCAGATTTTTGAACATAGCGCCCTTCGACACCTAGCACAAAAGAAGCGCCTGTTTCACCTCTACAAGACCTATATAGTTATACCCCGTGACACCCCTCATTATTTTTCTCTAGAAGTCCTGGAATAGGCCGACCCTACCCCCATTTTTTAGACATTTTTTTCGAATTTTGAGTTCTAGTTTCAGATTTTTGAACATAGCGCCCTTCGATACCTAGCACAAAAGAAGCGCCTGTTTCTCCTCTACAAGACCTATATAGTCATACCCCGTGACACCCCTCATTATTTTTCTCTAGAAGTCCTGGAATAGGCCGACCCTACCCCCATTTTTTAGACATTTTTTTCGAATTTTGAGTTCTAGTTTCAGATTTTTGAACAAAGCGCCCTTCCACACCTAGCGCAAAAGAAGCGCCTGTTTCTCCTCTACAAGACCTATATAGTCATACCCCGTGACACTCCCCATTATTTTTCTCTAGAAGCCCTAGAATAGGCCGACCCCCCTAATTTTTTGACATTTTTTTCAAATTTTGAGCTCTAGTTTCAGATTTTTGAACATAGCGCCCTTTGATACCTAGCACAAAAGAAGCGCCTATTTCTCCTCTACAAGACCTATATAGTCATACCCCGTGACACCCCTCATTATTTTTCACTAGAAGTCCTGGAATAGGCCGACCCTGTCCCCATTTTTTAGACATTTTTTTCGAATTTTGAGCTGTAGTTTCAGATTTTTGAACATAGCGCCCTTCGACACCTAGCGCAAAAGAAGCCCCTGTTTCTCCTCTACAAGACCTATATAGTCATACCCCGTGACACCCCTCATTATTTTTCTCAAGAAGTCCTGGAATAGGCCGACCCTGTCCCCAATTTTTAGACATTTTTTTCGAATTTTGAGCTCTAGTTTCAAATTTTTGAACATAGCGCCCTTCGACACCTAGCGCAAAAGAAGCACCTGTTTCTCCTCTACAAGACCTATATAGTCATACCCCGTGACACCCCTCATTATTTTTCTCTAGAAGTCCTGGAATAGGCCGACCCTATCCCCAATTTGTAGACATTTTTTTCGAATTTTGAGCTCTAGTTTCAGATTTTTGAACATAGCGCCCTTCGACACCTAGCGCAAAAGAAGCGCCTGTTTCTCCTCTACAAGACCTATATAGTCATACCCCGTGACACTCCCCATTATTTTTCTCTAGAAGCCCTAGAATAGGCCGACCCCCCTTATTTTTTGACATTTTTTTCAAATTTTGAGGTCTAGTTTCAGATTTTTGAACATAGCGCCCTTCGATACCTAGCGCAAAAGAAGCGCCTGTTTCTCCTCTACAAGACCTATATAGCCATACCCCGTGACACCCCTCATTATTTTTCTCTAGAAGTCCTGGAATAGGCCGACCCTGTCCCCAATTTTTAGACATTTTTTTCGAATTTTGAGCTCTAGTTTCAGATTTTTGAACATAGCGCCCTTCGACACCTAGCACAAAAGAAGCGCCTGTTTCACCTCTACAAGACCTATATAGTTATACCCCGTGACACCCCTCATTATTTTTCTCTAGAAGTCCTGGAATAGGCCGACCCTACCCCCATTTTTTAGACATTTTTTTCGAATTTTGAGTTCTAGTTTCAGATTTTTGAACATAGCGCCCTTCGATACCTAGCACAAAAGAAGCGCCTGTTTCTCCTCTACAAGACCTATATAGTCATACCCCGTGACACCCCTCATTATTTTTCTCAAGAAGTCCTGGAATAGGCCGACCCTGTCCCCAATTTTTAGACATTTTTTTCGAATTTTGAGCTCTAGTTTCAAATTTTTGAACATAGCGCCCTTCGACACCTAGCGCAAAAGAAGCACCTGTTTCTCCTCTACAAGACCTATATAGTCATACCCCGTGACACCCCTCATTATTTTTCTCTAGAAGTCCTGGAATAGGCCGACCCTATCCCCAATTTTTAGACATTTTTTTCGAATTTTGAGCTCTAGTTTCAGATTTTTGAACATAGCGCCCTTCGACACCTAGCGCAAAAGAAGCGCCTGTTTCTCCTCTACAAGACCTATATAGTCATACCCCGTGACACTCCCCATTATTTTTCTCTAGAAGCCCTAGAATAGGCCGACCCCCCTTATTTTTTGACATTTTTTTCAAATTTTGAGGTCTAGTTTCAGATTTTTGAACATAGCGCCCTTCGATACCTAGCGCAAAAGAAGCGCCTGTTTCTCCTCTACAAGACCTATATAGCCATACCCCGTGACACCCCTCATTATTTTTCTCTAGAAGTCCTGGAATAGGCCGACCCTGTCCCCAATTTTTAGACATTTTTTTCGAATTTTGAGCTCTAGTTTCAGATTTTTGAACATAGCGCCCTTCGACACCTAGCACAAAAGAAGCGCCTGTTTCACCTCTACAAGACCTATATAGTTATACCCCGTGACACCCCTCATTATTTTTCTCTAGAAGTCCTGGAATAGGCCGACCCTACCCCCATTTTTTAGACATTTTTTTCGAATTTTGAGTTCTAGTTTCAGATTTTTGAACATAGCGCCTTTCGATACCTAGCACAAAAGAAGCGCCTGTTTCTCCTCTACAAGACCTATATAGTCATACCCCGTGACACCCCTCATTATTTTTCTCTAGAAGTCCTGGAATAGGCCGACCCTACCCCCATTTTTTAGACATTTTTTTCGAATTTTGAGTTCTAGTTTCAGATTTTTGAACAAAGCGCCCTTCCACACCTAGCGCAAAAGAAGCGCCTGTTTCTCCTCTACAAGACCTATATAGTCATACCCCGTGACACTCCCCATTATTTTTCTCTAGAAGCCCTAGAATAGGCCGACCCCCCTTATTTTTTGACATTTATTTCAAATTTTGAGGTCTAGTTTCAGATTTTTGAACATAGCGCCCTTCGATACCTAGTGCAAAAGAAGCGCCTGTTTCTCCTCTACAAGACCTATATAGCCATACCCCGTGACACCCCTCATTATTTTTCTCTAGAAGTCCTGGAATAGGCCGACCCTGTCCCCAATTTTTAGACATTTTTTTCGAATTTTGAGCTCTAGTTTCAGATTTTTGAACATAGCGCCCTTCGACACCTAGCGCAAAAGAAGCGCCTGTTTCTCCTCTACAAGACCTATATAGTCATACCCCGTGACACCCATCATTATTTTTCTCTAGAAGTCCTGGAATAGGCCGACCCTACCCCCATTTATAAGACATTTTTTTCGAATTTTGAGTTCTAGTTTCAGATTTTTGAACATAGCGCCCTTCGATACCTAGCACAAAAGAAGCTCCTGTTTCTCCTCTACAAGACCTATATAGTCATACCCCGTGACACCCCCCATTACTTTTCTCTAGAAGCCCTAGAATAGGCCGACCCCCCTTATTTTTTGACATTTTTTTCAAATTTTGAGGTCTAGTTTCAGATTTTTGAACATAGCGCCCTTCGATACCTAGCGCAAAAGAAGCGCCTGTTTCTCCTCTACAAGACCTATATAGCCATACCCCGTGACACCCCTCATTATTTTTCTCTAAAAGCCCTGGAATAGGCCGACCCCCCTAATTTTTTGACATTTTTTTCAAATTTTGAGCTCTAGTTTCAGATTTTTGAACATAGCGCCCTTTGATACCTAGCACAAAAGAAGCGCCTATTTCTCCTCTACAAGACCTATATAGTCATACCCCGTGACACCCCTCATTATTTTTCACTAGAAGTCCTGGAATAGGCCGACCCTGTCCCCATTTTTTAGACATTTTTTTCGAATTTTGAGCTGTAGTTTCAGATTTTTGAACATAGCGCCCTTCGACACCTAGCGCAAAAGAAGCCCCTGTTTCTCCTCTACAAGACCTATATAGTCATACCCCGTGACACCCCTCATTATTTTTCTCAAGAAGTCCTGGAATAGGCCGACCCTGTCCCCAATTTTTAGACATTTTTTTCGAATTTTGAGCTCTAGTTTCAAATTTTTGAACATAGCGCCCTTCGACATCTAGCGCAAAAGAAGCACCTGTTTCTCCTCTACAAGACCTATATAGTCATACCCCGTGACACCCCTCATTATATTTCTCTAGAAGCCCTAGAATAGGCCGACCCCCCTTATTTTTTGACATTTTTTTCAAATTTTGAGGTCTAGTTTCAAATTTTTGAACATAGCGCCCTTCGATACCTAGCGCAAAAGAAGCGCCTGTTTCTCCTCTACAAGACCTATATAGCCATACCCCGTGACACCCCTCATTATTTTTCTCTAAAAGCCCTGGAATAGGCCGACCCCCCTAATTTTTTGACATTTTTTTCAAATTTTGAGCTCTAGTTTCAGATTTTTGAACATAGCGCCCTTTGATACCTAGCACAAAAGAAGCGCCTATTTCTCCTCTACAAGACCTATATAGTCATACCCCGTGACACCCCTCATTATTTTTCACTAGAAGTCCTGGAATAGGCCGACCCTGTCCCCCTTTTTTAGACATTTTTTTCGAATTTTGAGCTGTAGTTTCAGATTTTTGAACATAGCGCCCTTCGACACCTAGCGCAAAAGAAGCCCCTGTTTCTCCTCTACAAGACCTATATAGTCATACCCCGTGACACCCCTCATTATTTTTCTCAAGAAGTCCTGGAATAGGCCGACCCTGTCCCCAATTTTTAGACATTTTTTTCGAATTTTGAGCTCTAGTTTCAAATTTTTGAACATAGCGCCCTTCGACACCTAGCGCAAAAGAAGCACCTGTTTCTCCTCTACAAGACCTATATAGTCATACCCCGTGACACCCCTCATTATTTTTCTCTAGAAGTCCTGGAATAGGCCGACCCTATCCCCAATTTTTAGACATTTTTTTCGAATTTTGAGCTCTAGTTTCAGATTTTTGAACATAGCGCCCTTCGACACCTAGCGCAAAAGAAGCGCCTGTTTCTCCTCTACAAGACCTATATAGTCATACCCCGTGACACTCCCCATTATTTTTCTCTAGAAGCCCTAGAATAGGCCGACCCCCCTTATTTTTTGACATTTTTTTCAAATTTTGAGGTCTAGTTTCAGATTTTTGAACATAGCGCCCTTCGATACCTAGCGTAAAAGAAGCGCCTGTTTCTCCTCTACAAGACCTATATAGCCATACCCCGTGACACTCCCCATTATTTTTCTCTAGAAGCCCTAGAATAGGCCGACCCCCCTTATTTTTTGACATTTTTTTCGAATTTTGAGCTCTAGTTTCAGATTTTTGAACATAGCGCCCTTCGACACCTAGCACAAAAGAAGCGCCTGTTTCTCCTCTACAAGACCTATATAGTCATACCCCGTGACACCCCTCATTATTTTTCTCAAGAAGTCCTGGAATAGGCCGACCCTGTCCCCAATTTTTAGACATTTTTTTCGAATTTTGAGCTCTAGTTTCAAATTTTTGAACATAGCGCCCTTCGACACCTAGCGCAAAAGAAGCACCTGTTTCTCCTCTACAAGACCTATATAGTCATACCCCGTGACACCCCTCATTATTTTTCTCTAGAAGTCCTGGAATAGGCCGACCCTATCCCCAATTTTTAGACATTTTTTTCGAATTTTGAGCTCTAGTTTCAGATTTTTGAACATAGCGCCCTTCGACACCTAGCGCAAAAGAAGCGCCTGTTTCTCCTCTACAAGACCTATATAGTCATACCCCGTGACACTCCCCATTATTTTTCTCTAGAAGCCCTAGAATAGGCCGACCCCCCTTATTTTTTGACATTTTTTTCAAATTTTGAGGTCTAGTTTCAGATTTTTGAACATAGCGCCCTTCGATACCTAGCGCAAAAGAAGCGCCTGTTTCTCCTCTACAAGACCTATATAGCCATACCCCGTGACACCCCTCATTATTTTTCTCTAGAAGTCCTGGAATAGGCCGACCCTGTCCCCAATTTTTAGACATTTTTTTCGAATTTTGAGCTCTAGTTTCAGATTTTTGAACATAGCGCCCTTCGACACCTAGCACAAAAGAAGCGCCTGTTTCACCTCTACAAGACCTATATAGTTATACCCCGTGACACCCCTCATTATTTTTCTCTAGAAGTCCTGGAATAGGCCGACCCTACCCCCATTTTTTAGACATTTTTTTCGAATTTTGAGTTCTAGTTTCAGATTTTTGAACATAGCGCCTTTCGATACCTAGCACAAAAGAAGCGCCTGTTTCTCCTCTACAAGACCTATATAGTCATACCCCGTGACACCCCTCATTATTTTTCTCTAGAAGTCCTGGAATAGGCCGACCCTACCCCCATTTTTTAGACATTTTTTTCGAATTTTGAGTTCTAGTTTCAGATTTTTGAACAAAGCGCCCTTCCACACCTAGCGCAAAAGAAGCGCCTGTTTCTCCTCTACAAGACCTATATAGTCATACCCCGTGACACTCCCCATTATTTTTCTCTAGAAGCCCTAGAATAGGCCGACCCCCCTTATTTTTTGACATTTATTTCAAATTTTGAGGTCTAGTTTCAGATTTTTGAACATAGCGCCCTTCGATACCTAGCGCAAAAGAAGCGCCTGTTTCTCCTCTACAAGACCTATATAGCCATACCCCGTGACACCCCTCATTATTTTTCTCTAGAAGTCCTGGAATAGGCCGACCCTGTCCCCAATTTTTAGACATTTTTTTCGAATTTTGAGCTCTAGTTTCAGATTTTTGAACATAGCGCCCTTCGACACCTAGCGCAAAAGAAGCGCCTGTTTCTCCTCTACAAGACCTATATAGTCATACCCCGTGACACCCATCATTATTTTTCTCTAGAAGTCCTGGAATAGGCCGACCCTACCCCCATTTATAAGACATTTTTTTCGAATTTTGAGTTCTAGTTTCAGATTTTTGAACATAGCGCCCTTCGATACCTAGCACAAAAGAAGCTCCTGTTTCTCCTCTACAAGACCTATATAGTCATACCCCGTGACACCCCCCATTACTTTTCTCTAGAAGCCCTAGAATAGGCCGACCCCCCTTATTTTTTGACATTTTTTTCAAATTTTGAGGTCTAGTTTCAGATTTTTGAACATAGCGCCCTTCGATACCTAGCGCAAAAGAAGCGCCTGTTTCTCCTCTACAAGACCTATATAGCCATACCCCGTGACACCCCTCATTATTTTTCTCTAAAAGCCCTGGAATAGGCCGACCCCCCTAATTTTTTGACATTTTTTTCAAATTTTGAGCTCTAGTTTCAGATTTTTGAACATAGCGCCCTTTGATACCTAGCACAAAAGAAGCGCCTATTTCTCCTCTACAAGACCTATATAGTCATACCCCGTGACACCCCTCATTATTTTTCACTAGAAGTCCTGGAATAGGCCGACCCTGTCCCCATTTTTTAGACATTTTTTTCGAATTTTGAGCTGTAGTTTCAGATTTTTGAACATAGCGCCCTTCGACACCTAGCGCAAAAGAAGCCCCTGTTTCTCCTCTACAAGACCTATATAGTCATACCCCGTGACACCCCTCATTATTTTTCTCAAGAAGTCCTGGAATAGGCCGACCCTGTCCCCAATTTTTAGACATTTTTTTCGAATTTTGAGCTCTAGTTTCAAATTTTTGAACATAGCGCCCTTCGACATCTAGCGCAAAAGAAGCACCTGTTTCTCCTCTACAAGACCTATATAGTCATACCCCGTGACACCCCTCATTATATTTCTCTAGAAGCCCTAGAATAGGCCGACCCCCCTTATTTTTTGACATTTTTTTCAAATTTTGAGGTCTAGTTTCAAATTTTTGAACATAGCGCCCTTCGATACCTAGCGCAAAAGAAGCGCCTGTTTCTCCTCTACAAGACCTATATAGCCATACCCCGTGACACCCCTCATTATTTTTCTCTAAAAGCCCTGGAATAGGCCGACCCCCCTAATTTTTTGACATTTTTTTCAAATTTTGAGCTCTAGTTTCAGATTTTTGAACATAGCGCCCTTTGATACCTAGCACAAAAGAAGCGCCTATTTCTCCTCTACAAGACCTATATAGTCATACCCCGTGACACCCCTCATTATTTTTCACTAGAAGTCCTGGAATAGGCCGACCCTGTCCCCCTTTTTTAGACATTTTTTTCGAATTTTGAGCTGTAGTTTCAGATTTTTGAACATAGCGCCCTTCGACACCTAGCGCAAAAGAAGCCCCTGTTTCTCCTCTACAAGACCTATATAGTCATACCCCGTGACACCCCTCATTATTTTTCTCAAGAAGTCCTGGAATAGGCCGACCCTGTCCCCAATTTTTAGACATTTTTTTCGAATTTTGAGCTCTAGTTTCAAATTTTTGAACATAGCGCCCTTCGACACCTAGCGCAAAAGAAGCACCTGTTTCTCCTCTACAAGACCTATATAGTCATACCCCGTGACACCCCTCATTATTTTTCTCTAGAAGTCCTGGAATAGGCCGACCCTATCCCCAATTTTTAGACATTTTTTTCGAATTTTGAGCTCTAGTTTCA
Organism: Mytilus trossulus; assembly: GCF_036588685.1. Lineage (NCBI taxonomy): Eukaryota > Metazoa > Mollusca > Bivalvia > Mytilida > Mytilidae > Mytilus > Mytilus trossulus. The sequence goes on along the minus strand of NC_086382.1, from coordinate 32,855,298 downwards.
GATTTTTGAACATAGCGCCCTTCGACACCTAGCGCAAAAGAAGCGCCTGTTTCTCCTCTACAAGACCTATATAGTCATACCCCGTGACACTCCCCATTATTTTTCTCTAGAAGCCCTAGAATAGGCCGACCCCCCTTATTTTTTGACATTTTTTTCAAATTTTGAGGTCTAGTTTCAGATTTTTGAACATAGCGCCCTTCGATACCTAGCGTAAAAGAAGCGCCTGTTTCTCCTCTACAAGACCTATATAGCCATACCCCGTGACACCCCTCATTATTTTTCTCTAAAAGCCCTGGAATAGGCCGACCCCCCTAATTTTTTGTCATTTTTTTCAAATTTTGAGCTCTAGTTTCAGATTTTTGAACATAGCGCCCTTCGATACCTAGCACAAAAGAAGCGCCCATTTCTCCTCTACAAGACCTGTATAGTCATACCCCGTGACACCCCTCATTATTTTTCTCTAGAAGGCCTGGAATAGGCCGATCCTGTCCCCATTTTTTAGACATTTTTTTCGAATTTTGAGCTGTAGTTTCAGATTTTTTAACATAGCGCCCTTCGACACCTAGCGCAAAAGAAGCCCCTGTTTCTCCTCTACAAGACCTATATAGTCATACCCCGTGACACCCCCATTATTTTTCTCTAGAAGCCCTAGAATAGGCCGACCCCCCTTATTTTTTGACATTTTTTTCAAATTTTGAGGTCTAGTTTCAGATTTTTGAACATAGCGCCCTTCGATACCTAGCGCAAAAGAAGCGCCTGTTTCTCCTCTACAAGACCTATATAGTCATACCCCGTGACACCCCTCATTATTTTTCTCTAGAAGTCCTGGAATAGGCCGACCCTACCCCCATGTTTTAGACATTTTTTTCGAATTTTGAGTTCTAGTTTCAGATTTTTGAACAAAGCGCCCTTCCACACCTAGCGCAAAAGAAGCGCCTGTTTCTCCTCTACAAGACCTATATAGTCATACCCCGTGACACTCCCCATTATTTTTCTCTAGAAGCCCTAGAATAGGCCGACCCCCCTTATTTTTTGACATTTATTTCAAATTTTGAGGTCTAGTTTCAGATTTTTGAACATAGCGCCCTTCGATACCTAGCGCAAAAGAAGCGCCTGTTTCTCCTCTACAAGACCTATATAGCCATACCCCGTGACACCCCTCATTATTTTTCTCTAGAAGTCCTGGAATAGGCCGACCCTGTCCCCAATTTTTAGACATTTTTTTCGAATTTTGAGCTCTAGTTTCAGATTTTTGAACATAGCGCCCTTCGACACCTAGCGCAAAAGAAGCGCCTGTTTCTCCTCTACAAGACCTATATAGTCATACCCCGTGACACCCATCATTATTTTTCTCTAGAAGTCCTGGAATAGGCCGACCCTACCCCCATTTATAAGACATTTTTTTCGAATTTTGAGTTCTAGTTTCAGATTTTTGAACATAGCGCCCTTCGATACCTAGCACAAAAGAAGCTCCTGTTTCTCCTCTACAAGACCTATATAGTCATACCCCGTGACACCCCCCATTACTTTTCTCTAGAAGCCCTAGAATAGGCCGACCCCCCTTATTTTTTGACATTTTTTTCAAATTTTGAGGTCTAGTTTCAGATTTTTGAACATAGCGCCCTTCGATACCTAGCGCAAAAGAAGCGCCTGTTTCTCCTCTACAAGACCTATATAGCCATACCCCGTGACACCCCTCATTATTTTTCTCTAAAAGCCCTGGAATAGGCCGACCCCCCTAATTTTTTGACATTTTTTTCAAATTTTGAGCTCTAGTTTCAGATTTTTGAACATAGCGCCCTTTGATACCTAGCGCAAAAGAAGCGCCTGTTTCTCCTCTACAAGACCTATATAGCCATACCCCGTGACACCCCTCATTATTTTTCTCTAAAAGCCCTGGAATAGGCCGACCCCCCTAATTTTTTGACATTTTTTTCAAATTTTGAGCTCTAGTTTCAGATTTTTGAACATAGCGCCCTTTGATACCTAGCACAAAAGAAGCGCCTATTTCTCCTCTACAAGACCTATATAGTCATACCCCGTGACACCCCTCATTATTTTTCACTAGAAGTCCTGGAATAGGCCGACCCTGTCCCCATTTTTTAGACATTTTTTTCGAATTTTGAGCTGTAGTTTCAGATTTTTGAACATAGCGGCCTTCGACACCTAGCGCAAAAGAAGCCCCTGTTTCTCCTCTACAAGACCTATATAGTCATACCCCGTGACACCCCTCATTATTTTTCTCAAGAAGTCCTGGAATAGGCCGACCCTGTCCCCAATTTTTAGACATTTTTTTCGAATTTTGAGCTCTAGTTTCAAATTTTTGAACATAGCGCCCTTCGACATCTAGCGCAAAAGAAGCACCTGTTTCTCCTCTACAAGACCTATATAGTCATACCCCGTGGCACCCCTCATTATTTTTCTCTAGAAGCCCTAGAATAGGCCGACCCCCCTTATTTTTTGACATTTTTTTCAAATTTTGAGGTCTAGTTTCAGATTTTTGAACATAGCGCCCTTTTTGAGCTCTAGATTAAACAATGGCATAAAAGTTACTATATTTTACTTGGTAGGACTACTTTTACATACGTTCTAAATTGAAGTGGGTGCATTGGTGGCCCTACACCTACAAATAGTCCGTCGATAGATGCAGAGTTATTGTGGTACTGAATTTTAGCCTAGAAAGTTATGCGACTTGTTAAATCAATGGATTGGATAAAAACCATTTCAAAATTGAGTTAAAATTGCTATATTTTAACTGATTTTCTGCCTTTTTGAATATTTTTTTATTTAACGGCCGTTGTTGTCTTTTTTTGTTTTTTGGTTTCTCGATATATCGCCTTATTGTTCGCTGGCTTATTGTTCGCTAGCTATTGTTCGCTAGCTTCTGCCTGGTGAGCCTTCGTCATTTAATATCAGGAGGTGCTTAAATTTATTAGAATTTTCATAATATTTATGGAGATTCACTATCATATATACTTCAAGACCTCTATAATCCAATTTAAGATAACCTTCAATGTTTATGGAGATTCACAAATATTGCAGAAACTCCACAATTCGATTTATTATAAATGATATCCTGAAATGAATTGTGGAGGTTCACAAATATTTAAGTATGCTCAATGATTTATATATCTCCCAAATTATAATTATGGAGGTGCTGAAATATTTTAGTAGATCCTTAAATAAAAATGTTTTATCAAATCCGAGTCTCTGAAATTTCTTCTAGAAAAACAATGTGTGATTCTTTAAAGCCATGCCGTAAACTAGACTACCTTCCTCCCCCTCCTTTGTGAAATGTTGAAATCAATGTGACAATCATCAATGAAATCCTTACGTACTGTAAGAATGGATTATTTTGACATCAGTTACCTAAAGATGCATACACTGTGAAAAACATTTAAAGACATAGTTAGTTATTATATGATCGTAAACCGGTGGATCATTCCATTTTTTAATTGGCAAGCTAAATGTAACTGCATGGAACTGTTTAATTCTTACTTTTGAAAAATGAAACAGAATTTGTATGACTCAATGTTACCGCTTTGGAAGAAAATCTATCAGTACTTATGTCGATTGAAATCACAATTTCTAATTTTTATCAGATCTGTTTTTCCCAAAGAACATCTTGCGTTCCTGTAAATACTTGTTGGTTATTGACCAGACGATATTTTTCTGTTTCTTATGATATCATTATATAATTAAATATGAACTTGATGATGCTCTGTTACAAGAAACTGCTTGAAAAATTGATTACCATAAAAAGACCTTAAAATTGTTTACAGGAAAAAAACAAAATGGCACGGTTTCAGATTACATCTGTATTGGTAACTAATTTAAAACACAAGTCAAACTTACTGGAATGGATCAATGCATATTTTTCTAATATTGTTTAGACAACAAATAAACACTTTTGGTGAACTGTTTATCTGCGATTTTTTGCGTCACTATAGTCTTGTGCGCTTTAGTGTAGATTATATTTGTTATATCGTAGATCGTACTGAATTTTCTCCTTTTCAGTAGAGAATTTACTAGGATTTAGACTCTTCCATACTAGTAAGTGTTCACATATTGAATAGTGAAAAAAATGTCGAATCACAAAGTACTAGACAATATAATGGATACCGTGTTAGAACGGAGAGGATCAAAATCTGTAGCAAAATCAGATTGGAAAAAGTCTACTGGTAAAAACTCGAGAGCAAGGGGGGCAGGAAGCAAACTGAGTATCCATGCGCAGACAAGAGAAAGGTCAATGTCGTCTGACCTAGATAGTATGGATATGCTAAGGTCAATCAAGCGTGGAGTTAAGTACGAAAATACTTTTCGTCTAGAACCAAAGGACGACGAACTATTTTCATGTTCTAAGATGGAAAAAGCAATGCAAGAGATTATGGAAGAAGTAATCGGCGACGCACCTTACGACTCCGTCACGTGCAATACTCTAGTTCATACCGTATCCAATCAGATCAAAGATAGAGCCAAAATATTCCCATGGAAACGGTATAGGTTCATAGTTCATGTTATCTTAGGACAGAACACGAATACATCAATAAAAGTAGGCAGCAGATGTATATGGGATGAACATCGTGACACTTTTGCTACTGCTTCATATGAGAACAAAACAATATTTGCCATGGCAACATGCTTTGCAGTGTATTTGGATTGAGCATTTTATTTTATTCCACGTGTTACTTTGACAAAAAATGGCACCGCGACTTGAATTTGCCGTTTATTTGGATTGATTATTTCAGATGTTCCCTCGTGTTATAACTTTGACAAAAAACAGAAATGTATCGAATTTTCTTTAAAAAGGAGAATTTAATCATCGTTTTCAAAAGTGCATGGGGTCTTGAATGGTGTTTACATCAGATTGATAGACCATTTTTGTAACAATTGCCTAAAACAAAACTAAAACTGAAGAAAGAGAGAGAAAAAACAAGAAATAAGACGATACGCTTAACGTTATTGGAAAACTGAAGAAATTATACATGTATTTTTTGAGACATGTAAATATAATGTTATTGTTATGAGCTTAGAACTGTCATAAGCATACTTTATAAAGTTATAAAATAAATACACAATTGTGTGGTGTTGAAGTGACACCACAAATCTCAGACTGAGAGTTACATTCGACATTTGTCAGCCAAAATAAATCACAAATTTGTTATTAATAGATTTATTTAATTGATTTTTTTTATAGTCGAATAACAAATGAAAGTGTCAACAAAAGGGATAAATATGCAGGCTCAAATATATGCCACTGGACTAACAATCAAACAAATATTCAGATTATCCATTACATAACTGGCTTTGTCTTCTCAGTTCGTTTTTTTTAGATTATTTGCAAATCGACAGTTGGCAAACAGATTAGAGAATTTTATGTTGTTAAATTATATTAAACATTGCAGCTCTGATTATGTTTTAAAAAAATTCATACAAAAATGGTGGTTGACTGAACCATTCTCTTCAATCGTTCAGACATTTCAATTTGAATGTTTTATACCTTTATAAGACAATATTTCAATATTCTTTCTAACTGTTTATATTACATATGCATTTTTAAAAAATAAGACAAATCTGAATTAAAAACCGATCTCTAATCGCTTCTGCTTTCTGATAGGTCGCTTACTACGCGCCACGCGACATATCAGAAAACGGGAGCGATAAGAGAGATTGAAATAAGACGTTTACGAGATCTGTTCGTGGACGTTTAACAGTAACATTTTTGTTATAGTCATAATTAAAACTTTACTTTTATGATAGTACTTCTGAATGTGTCGTCATTATTTTATCAGTATTCTCATATTCATCATACTGACATTTAAAGCGTAACAAATCATATGTCTATTGTCAAAGTTATGGCCTTATATTATGACCTTGCCACGACTTTCTATATACAGTCAGTTCTTCATTGAAAACACCTTGTGACCTTGCCGCGACTTCCTTATACAGTCAGTTCTTCATTGAAATAACCTTGTGACCTTGCCACGACTTTCTATATACAGTCAGTTCTTCATTGAAAACATCTTGTGACCTTGCCACGACTTCCTTATACAGTCAGTTCTTCATTGAAATAACCTTGTGACCTTGCCACGACGTTCTATATACATTCAGTTCTTCATTGAAATAACCTTGTGACCTTGCCACGACTTTCTATATACAGTCAGTTCTTCATTGAAATAACCTTGTGACCTTGCCACGACTTTCCTTATACAGTCAGTTCTTCATTGAAATAACCTTGTGACCTTGCCACGACTTTCTATATACAGTCAGTTCTTCATTGAAATAACCTTGTGACCTTGCCACGACTTTCCTTATACAGTCAGTTCTTCATTGAAATAACCTTGTGACCTTGCCACGACTTTCTAAATACAGTCAGTTCATCCCTGAAATAACCTGGTCTACTTACTTCTTAAAGCAATCAGTCTGCTGATGTGTGCCATATAACGCAATCGTATCATTATGCCAATGGTCAAAGTTATGGCCTTATATTGAGACCTTTCCACGACTTCCTATATACAGTCAGTCCTTCGCTGAACTAACCCGGTCTACTTACTACTTAAAATAAAGTAATGGTCTTATATTGTGACCTTGCTACAGTGGCGGATCCAGAACTTTTCATAAAAAAAGGGGGGGGGGGCTTTTTTTTCCACGAAAGGGAGAGGGGGCGCGGCCCCAGCACCCTCGATTCGCATATGTACTATAGATATTATAGATACAATTAGTTCTTCACTGAAATAGCCCACTCTATATATTTACTATACTCTGACTTATGTCATATTTTGATATTCACAGTTACTGACAATCATCTGCGTTTTAACAAATGAATCATTCTAACCAAATCACTACACCAACTTAATGCAACCAATATAATTTAAGAATTCTGTCATTGTGTTTTGGATAAAAGGTTCTTTATTTTATGATCCATGGATTTGAATGGGGACATATGTTCCCTCTCCCTTATCTTGGGTTTGCAACCCCCTTACAAAATGGCTGGATCCGCCCATGTATTCGAACACTCATAAGTTAAGTAACTGTTTTTCCCTTTTACGCATTCTTTAAGTTACACAGGCAAATTTCACTCACATCAAGTTCATGTGAATTTAAATTCATGTGAATCTCACGTACAATTCACGTGAAATTCACATTGAATTTCACCTCAAACGAGCTTTTACGTGAAACTCACATGAAATCAGTTAACGTGAGTTTCATGTGAATCCCATGTAAAACTAACATGACAATTCATGTGAAAATTTTCGCGTGACATTCATGTGAATCTCAATTCACGTGAAATTCACATGGAAATTTTCATGTGAGTTTCATGTATAAGCACGTTTGAGGTGAATCTCACATGAAATTTTTCACGTGAAATTCACGTGGGCAAATTTTGCCTGTGTATCATTGGGCGAGTAAGGAAAACTACAAGTGTGTGATCTAAATAATCTGCCGTTTCAATGGTATATTTATACAATGTGTAACGACGTCATCCGTTATAGTCCTAAGACGTATTTTGTTATTATACCCGAGGACAATACTGCATTTAACCTGTCAATAATATTTGAGGCATGAAATAAAACTTAATTAATAATAGCTACGGAATAGAGGAATCTCAAATCAAAAGTTCGAAGCAGGGGGTAAAAATCAATTTCACTATAGAGACGAAATTCACTATAGAGACCATGATCATTGTTATTCGAATACATTTAGAATTCATTAATATAGACATAGTATTACAAAACAATTAAATCTAATTTACCTAAAATAGAAATAATTGTTCAATGATTTTAATGTTTTAAATGAATTTTGGTCTAGATAATATCCACGAGATACAAAAATAGTCATATTAAAAAAAATGAGAATGGAATGGGGGATGTGTCAAAGAGACAACCTGACCAAAATGCAGACAACAGCCGAACTCCGAATTATATAAAAGAAACTAAGATTAAAAATCATACAAGACCAACAAAGGCCAGAGATTCCTGACTTGGGACAGGCGCAAAAATGCGTCCTGTATGGATTCGATGAAACAACTATGTAAGGATAATTAATATGTGTTTTATTAAGAATTAGGGATTACACATTTTTTTATCCAGATTACAGAATTATTTTTCTGATATAAGCTCCAAAATAGTATTTTGTTCACTAACACTATGTGTGAATGTGTTATGAGACCCCTCCACAAACATACACGTACCTACCCTGACTGATCTTTATGTCACAGGAGGCTCGGGCCCGGGCTCCCCCTTTTCTGGGGAAAAATTGGTTGATTTTATAGTGATTCACTGGAGCATGACTAGAGCGAGACCCCTCTCAGACAGTCACTTATGGAATATTGTTGATCCACCACTGTATACATGCATTTCTTTGATTATTTGTTACAATATCACTGGTTCAATGGTCGATTCGTATGACAGCATGATGTTGCAATTTCAACAGGCCGTGTACTAGTGGTTGTCGCAACACATCCATTTTCTTTGGACTTAAGCTACTTTAATAACGTAAAATATTAATAAAATGATGATCGATAAAAATAGGATAAACTATCTAAGCCCCTAGATCCCTTCTGTCAAAATTTGAAGTTATTAGATTCACCCTTGTTGAACACCTATTAAATCCATGCTGAGTTCATCGAACTGAGCTGTCTACATCACGTGGCAGTATTGAAGAAGTATGATATTTATTAAATCGAGACGAAAATACCAGAGGGACATTCAAAAGCATAAGTCAAAAACAAACTGACCACGCCGTTGTTTAAAAAAAGACAACAGACAAACAGGCAAACAAAAGTACATAAAACACAACAAAAAAAACTAAATACTGAGCAACACGAATCCCACCAAAACTGGAGGTTATCATAGCTAGGTATTTCGGAAGGGTCAGCAAATCCTGCTCTGTATGTGGCCGTGTTGCTCATGTCTGTACAAACCTGGAAGTAGGTCCAAATTAATGCATCAGTGCATAGAAAATTGCTGTCATCTTCTTGTGCAATGATAAGATACCATAGTCTGCAATAAGTTTAAAGTATTTGTTTCAGGCATGCAGCTTCAAGCGAACCATTACACAATACAAACGGAAATTGTGCATTACTGTACCATCCAATCAACAAAACCCACATGCTTATACACTTCAATATAAATGAAGTTAAATGACGTATTGCTATGAAAAAAATGCAGAAAATGGTTTTAGTCGTGTTTATTAATTACTAACCAATTCAGAAAATAACAATTGTCATTGTACACACACAAAAAAAATCTATATTTTTATAATTATCTCTTTACCTGAGTAGAAAATGAGATTTAACAGTAAGAAACAATCTGTAAAATAAGATAATGTATACATTTCAACTAAGTCAATATAATTAAGGCTGTCATTCATAAATACTTCATAAAACCCATTTGTATCGTCAAAATAGACGGCTGTGATCACGAATTGAGGATCAGAATCGATGATTGTACGCCAGATTTTCCATAGGATATTTATCGGGTAGAATTCGCTGTAATCCACAGATATTTATAACGAAGGTACGGTGAATGGATGGATTTAATCAATGTTTGACACGCTTTTAGATAAAATTATCTAATTGTGAAGTTCATTCTGGTTTCCGTTATTAAGTGAATATTGACTAGGTATTTGTTTATTGCGGAAAAGCATGGCGATGGATTCTAGGAGGATACGGAGAACACACGGACATGGCGGGGGACATGTACCAGGGCATGGACAGAACCTGACTGTGCCGGGCAGGCTTACAAAAGCCCACGGGCATACTTTAAGGGATCATAAAGGAAACGATAGTAAATCCGAAAGCTCTGATCATGATAGAGGGAAATATTTTCATGAACATGTCAGACTTGAAAATACATTTCAACTGAATCCATGTGAGGATTATAAGTTTTCAAGCAAACAGATGGAAAGGGTAATGAAGGACATATTAGACAAACAGTTATCTGAGACGGACTATAACGGGAAAATATGCCCGACAGTTGCCGCAAACTTGTCATCCTTAATAAAAGAACGAGCTAAGGAGTTTCCATGGAAACGGTACAGATACGTAGTACAAGTTGTAGTTGGAGAGAATTCTGAACAAGCAGTACAAATTGGTAGCCGTTGTATATGGGACGAAAAGAACGATAATTTTGCGTGTGTAACTTTTAAAAATAAAACTGTGTTTGCCGTAGCTGCATGTTATGGGATTTATTTAGAATGATTTCATTTCGGAACATTTGTTAATTTGTTATTATTAGTATTAAAGGATTCTATGGGATTTTATAGTTTGCAGTATTTTCAGTTTTTTTTATATGGAAACGGTTTGTTTAGATTTACTGTAACGAAATTCTTATCAAATGTACAAAGTTTCATGTTTTAACTTTTAAATTCTTATTCAAGATGGTGAAAATGGAATTCATTTGAGGTACGTTTTTCTTTTTTTTTTGGATTTTATTCAATCTTTCAAACAGCAAGCCGAAAATTCGGAATACAGTAAATATCATACCCCACCCCATCCCCAAGGACATATAATGATTTCTAAAAGCCAAATTTTGCGTCATCGAGGTCTTATTTTAAGGATTTATTGCATAATTTCAAAATTGAGAATCTCTAAAAGGTTGTTTTTTTGTGTCTTTAATTTTTTGTTATTTTGGAAATTTGGTTTTGATGGCATATCTTTTGCATATTGATAATAGTTACTCTAAAAGGTGCCCAGATGTATCCTGTGCATATCTTTTATAGTCTCTGTATAGTTCATTTTCAACTCAGTAGCAGTAGCAGATCCAAGACGGGATCTAGGTGATACACCCCTTTTACGATCAATGCTATTGAATGGGGACATATGATTGGAATCCTCTTTTAAAATGGCTGGATCCTCCCCGGCAACTGTTCTATACCCCGGACGATTTCGGGCCTGACTAATAGAATATAGTGACTATACACCTAATTTTGTTGGATATCGTATTCTGAACGTCTTCGATTATTTGTCAGTTTCATTTGATAGTTGGCTAGTTGACTTTTACAAAGCAATTTTACAACATTTTAATTCGAACGCAACATTTCAGATTTAAAATTCATTCGTTTTATGTCTAGAGTAGATGGCAGATACATCATACAGCTAGACGAGTAGACCAATTAATGAAAGTTAATTGTTAGTACTTAAAATCGATGACTGAAACTATGATCAATTTTAATTTAAAATCGATTTAGTTTTTTGTAAACAATTTAAATAACGTTATTAATGTTATGTACAAATAATTGATTTAAATCATCAGTTTTATTGTACTAATAAATATATTTGAGCTAGTGAAAGAATTTTTCCCATGCAAATATAAATCATTGTTTCGCATGGTCTATAAAACAATATAAATTCAATTCATGAAATAGATATGCAGATTTATTTAAATTGTTCATAGATTGCATGTACAAATATACGAAACCGTGTTACTTTATGATTGTTTGGTGTGTCCATGGCAAATTTTAAACATAACAGATACAAAGAGAAAATTAGAGAATTCATGGTATATTATTGTCGTAATGAAATTTATATTGCCCTTTTGTTGTATTGTCTTTGTTTTCTTTGATAAATTTTATGGATTTTTGAAATTACATACCTTTGAACCGTGAGGACACAATATGATTTATAAACCCAATGTTTTATTTTACTATTGCCTTTGTCTATGGTGTTGTTAATATAGAACTAACATTTAAATGAATTTTAAGTGGTTTCTTGAAGACTGTTGTTGTTCCTTTTCATTGTTAAGTAATAAAAATAAAAATTGATTTAATTAAAAATATTCCAGCTGTCATTCACGATAGGGGAAAACATGTATACTTACAATGTATATGAACAAAATGATAAAAGTTGTTGAATGCTTTAATTCAATTTTGAATTGAGAACGGAAATGAGGAATATGTCAAAGAGACAACTACCCGCGACCAAAGTGCATAAAACAATTCTTTATAAAACACAATTGTCGTGCATTATTTGGCTGCGTTCTAAATCTTTTATCCAAAAAAACGAAACATAAAATAAACTTTTTATTTAACAATATTGACATGTTTTCATTTCTTTGAAGTACAATTCGGTTGACAGTTAAAATCTTCATATATAATGGATCTTTTATACAAGACAAACGCTGGTATTACATGTATGTTTGTGTTATGAACTTCTTGCCTAGTAGTTAAATTATTTCTATTGATATGACAAGTTTTCATATGCATGCAGATTGACAAATGAATTAAGTTAAATGTACATATTCAAGTTATTCTATAATATTAATGATAATACAAAATCTATGTTGAAAAAATGAATCAATTTGCTTAGCAATGGAAAAATGTAAGTGCGATAAAAGCAAACAGTATAATATGCATTTTAACCTCCCGTGGATACGTGTAAAAATAATGGTGTAAAAGGGGGTCGCAAGAGGTACAGGGACACTGAGTCCCTTTGACGACAAAACACATTTTGTATACTGTCACGGGATTCATTTATTTTCGTTGGTAATTATTTTCGTGGATGGAAAACAACTTGAGTTTTGTTGATATTTTATATCGTGGTTTTGCCAATTTCTGAATACAAATCCTATATGAAATTTGTAATTTGTTGAACATATGAGTTCGTGGTTCAATTGTATCTACGAAATCAACGAATATCGTTTATTTATGTAGTTAGTCTTTACTATTTAAAAGTGAAAATTCATTTCTTAGTTTAACTATTTAAAAGATGTCTTACATATTTTAAAATTTGAAAGTATTTTTATTAACTGCAATAAATCTTTTTTCAAAGGTTGTATAATTTTAACTGTTGGTGTTTTTGTATCATAATAACTGTAATTGATTTTTTTCCTTCTTGAGAAAGTTGTATAATCCTCTTGATTTTATGATTTTTTTGTGTCTGTTTTATGCAGCGGCGACTTTGTCATTTCGAACCTCTTATACAATGCAAACTTAAGTCTGTAAAAAAAAAAGACCCATAAAAAAGCATTAACACCGTTTTAATTTGATTTAATTTCCGAATTGGTCTCCTATTCAATATGCAGTGACTCTGTCATCTAGAACCTCTCATATATAGCAAAATTAAGTCTGTATAAAAAAAAGAAGACCTACAAAAATTAAATACACTGATTTAATGTGATTTGATTTCCGAATTGGTTTCCTCTTAGTTGATAAAGATCACTTGATAGTTTGAACAATCAGTTAAAAGAACAATGATATACCTGTCTTAATCATCAGCTTATCAAATGAATGAATGAATGAATGAATACTTTATTGCAAAAAGCATATATATGCTATAGCAACGAAAAACATATTTACAACATGACAAATGATAAACAGCAGAGAACAATACATATAAATCATTACAAGAAAGCAAATAACATTAAGTAACAATATGTGATCTGATTGACCACGCAGATTTTATGTAGTTACACAATTTTTTAATATGTAAAATAGACTTTGATTTAAATAGATACTGTAATTTAGTAAGGTTTGGCCAAGAACAATAGAATTTTGGCAAATATAGAGGCCTAATTGATCTATAGGCAGGGCATACTAGTAAAAAGTGGTATTCGTTTTCAACACACTGCATATTACAACATTTACATAAACGTAATTCTCTAGCCATGCCAGTATATCTTCCTGTTTCAATATTCAGTTTAAATGTACCACTTCGCAATTTAGTTAAAAAGTGTGAATTATAACAAAAATCTAAATAATCCTCAAACCTAAATTCTAACTTTATATCCTTATAAATACTAAGTTTTTCGCTCTTTTCTACATATGATAACCAGCTTTGTATATACTGATCTATAATTCTATTTTTAATTACATAAAAAAATTCAGTAGTATGTAGTTCAGATTGTTGATACCATATATAATTGAGACCACTATCAAATAGTAAGTCACGTACATTAGAAGCCCAGTTTTTTTTGCCATTATTGGCATCATCAAGTAACAATTTATAAACATCATAAACAATAGGTGTTTTGCTACATAAGATATTCAACCAATATTTCAAAATTCTAAATTTTCTCATAATGTACATAGGAAAATGGCCCAATTCTCCATATAAAAAACAATTTGGGACAGATTTGCCAACTTTTAAAATATATCGACAGAAACGATTGTGAATAATCTCAACATCTTTACCTCGATTGAAACCCCATATTTCCGAAGCGTAATTAAGAACAGAGGCCACCATACTGTCAAATAGATCAAGTTGTTTCTTCTTTGACAAGAACAAATCTTTCACTGAGTTTAACAATGACGATAGAGCTCGTGATCCCTGTTGAGACACACGTTTCTGAGTCTGTAAGAATTTTCCATTAAAATAAAACATCATGCCAAGATATATACAGGAATTTACAATTTCTAGCTCTTTATTGTCGTAGAAGAATCTGGCACTTACTGGTTGCCATCCATTTCTAAATACTATAACTTTTGTTTTTTCAGTATTAACTTCAATGTTCCACTTATGACAGTATTTCAATAATTTATCTAAAAGTTCTTGCAATAATTCTGGTGATTTTCCAAACAACACAGTGTCATCCGCAAAAAGAATAAGATATATAAGAATATTATTCACAGTAACGGCATCATCCCGCATATCAATATGAATGTCCTCAATCAAGTCATTGATGAAGAATAAAAACAAAAGAGGCGACAAGGGCTCCCCTTGTTTTACTCCCATTAAATTATCGAACGAATCCGATAAAATACCACCAGATCTAACACGCATTTTAACAGAAGAATAGACAGATTTTACAATAGTAACAAATTTGGAGCTTATTCCACTTTTAATGAGTTTATACATTAGTATTCTTCGGTCCAGCTTGTCAAACGCTTTACGGAAATCTACGAATGAACAGTACAGTTTTTGCTTTTGTTGAAGAGTATTAGTTATAATTCCATGTAATACAAATATTGCATCTATAGTAGATCGTCCGGGTCTGAAGCCAAATTGATTGTTGATTAGTTTTTCTTCTTCCTCTGACCACGACAATAAACGATTGGTTAAAATAGTAGTGAATAGTTTGGATAAAACACTAACTAAAACTATTGGTCTATAGTTGTTTGGATCTGATAAATCACCAGTTTTAGGAACCGCTATGACTAAACATTCTGTCCAGTGATCAGGATATATTCCAGATGAAAAAATAAAGTTAAACAAAATTTTCAAAATTGGTGCAAATAAGATTGGACAACAAGATACCATTTCGCTAATTATGCCATCATTTCCCGCACTCTTTCTTGACTTCATTTTATGTATCGCAGCTTTAATTTCATCCTCAGATATTTCAGTGTCTAGATCATTTATATTCAAAATTTCAAAAACAGAGTTGTTCATAAGGTTTAAAACTTCGTCACATAAATCCGGTGGGTTATCTCCAAGGATAGATTCAAAGTGTTTTAACATTAATGCATTGTCTATTTTGCAACCAGAGTTTCTTTTATTTTTACGAACCTCGGTCCAGAATTTCCTAGGGTCTGTTTTCGCCATATTACACAAAATTTCGCCTTTTCGCCGCTTGTAATTGAACTTTGCCTTTCGTTTAACCTTATTAAAATTGTTCCTTTCAGTTACATACAATTGTCTATTTGTTTCTGTGGGGTGTCTAAAGAAGAAATTGCGAGCACGATGGAACTGATCACGGGCAGTTGTACACTTTACATCAAACCATACATTATCCGGTCTATCTGTAGTTGCTTTATCTCGTATAAGAATCGAACGACCAAAGACTTTAAAAGCATTGTTATACAAAATGTTTGATAGATCCCTAACTGCACTATTCATATTATCCGCGTTCGAAATATTACTCACTAATGATGTTAAATTTTCTGTTTGTTGATGCATACTTTCAACAAAATCGTTTGTTTTACTATCGTCCCATTTCAAAATATTATGAGTCTTAGGGTATACGTTTTTTGGGCTTGCATCTTCTAAAACGAGTTCAAAAAATAACGGTGCATGGTCGGAATGTTCGTTGAATTCTAAAACATTAAAATCCGACAATAGTTTGTAATCGTCTGGTGATAAGAGAAGATAGTCATTTACACTTCTACCTTTCGATGTGCAAAATGTAAATTTCC
The DNA here is from genome assembly GCF_036588685.1 of Mytilus trossulus. Lineage (NCBI taxonomy): Eukaryota > Metazoa > Mollusca > Bivalvia > Mytilida > Mytilidae > Mytilus > Mytilus trossulus. The sequence goes on along the minus strand of NC_086382.1, from coordinate 32,839,227 downwards.
CGTCCTGGTCTTTTCCTAATCTTCCGTTCGCCGCCGTTAAACCTGTATTGAAGCACAATTGTAGTAGCTTTCGACCGTACGCATTGGTTGTACTATCTAGCGAATGGCGTTTCGGAATTATGGGGTTTTCAATGTGTTCGAAACTAGAAACATATCTATCTAAATTATCATTTTCTAAAATGTCATCAATAATGCCTATGCGGCTATTTAAATCACCACAAACAAAAACTGAACTATTGTGATTGTACTCTAAAATAACATTTTCAATAATCTCATGAAAATCAATATCATTAATTACATAAAAATTTGACCTCTCATGAGGTATATAAGAGAAACATACAATAATATCATACAGCATATTGAAAAAATCATGTTTAAATTTTATAACAACAATTCCACAACTCAGTTCTTTTTCTATTGAAATACCATCTATTAAATAACTTCTACAAAAAATAGCTAAACCTCCCTCATTCCTTGTACCAATGTTATTATCTCTATTTAGACTCAATAATTTAACGAAGCCATCGATTTCTATAGAATTGTCATCTTTCAACCAAGTTTCACATAAAAACAAAATGTCATATTTGTTCACTAGGTTCAAAAAAGTGTTATCTTCAAATACCGAATTCAGTCCATGAATGTTCCATGAAAGACATTTTAAGTTCTTAAACTTTTCCCTGCTTTGTTCCTATAGTGTATACTCTTTGCCCCCGACATAGATCTGATCTCTAACAAAATACGCTTTGATGTTTTTCTGTCTTAGCTCTTTTAGTAGTGGAAGTTTTTCTCGACGACGGTTTTGTATTTCAACAGGAAGTTGTTCAGAAATTCCAAAATTTGTGTCTTTCAGTTGTTTGGCATTCTTTTTTACTAGATCACGCATATACGTTGTCTGAAATTTAACGAGAATTGGTCTTACTTTTTCACTCTTTTTCCCTATACGATATGCTTCGATTAATCTTAAGTTCGTTTCGGGTTCAGCGATTTTCAAAAATTCTGCGCAAAATCGTAAAGCAACATCTGAGCAATTTTCGCCATCAACTTCATGAATGTTATAAAATATCAGATTGTTTCTCATCGAATTCAAATGCACATCAACGAGTTTCTCTTTTAATTGTTCATCGACAGTACCGCTGATTTTTTTTTCGATCGAATCCATACTAACTTTGTTCGAATTTAGTTGTTTTGTCAGTTTATCAACTTCGCGTTTAAATTCAGAAAGAGATTTTTTCTGGGAATCGAATTCGTCACTCATCAACTGTGTGCTTTTTTCAACTTGATCGAGTTTACCATCAAACCTCCCAGTACACTGTTCTAGTTTATTAACTTTTGTATTCAATTTATTAACAACAGAGTCAATTTGTTCAATTTTATTCAATTTATTTTCGAGTTTGTCCATTCTTTGGAATATCTCATCCACCCAAGGTGGCCTTTGTTGATAGTTAGGCTGTGAAAATGGAGATAACTGTTGCATAGGCATATTCATAGGCATAGATGTAGACATATAAGGTGCCATCATTCCAGGGTTTGGAGTCGAACAAATCTGCTGATTTGGCATCGGAAACATGTTGCTGGGACTAGGGCAATAAAAGTTATCTTGTGAGAATGATTGTTGATTCATATTGTTTACCACATTGTCGTTTAAACATACATTATCTTGATGAGTAGTGTTTTCGGGTTTGTTTACATTTGTAATGTCACCTGAGGTTTCACCTTTATCAATATTTTTGTTCTTCTTTGTTGTCTTTTTTGTCTTTTTCTTTGAAGGTTTCTTTACTTCGAGATCATTGGAAGCACTATTGTCACTTTTGTTACTTGTGTTTGTCCTTTTAACGCCTCTTCTAGGCATTTTACTTACAAAATTTCATATTTTCCTCGGACGATAAAATACACAGCCATTCACCATAAGTCACATGATTTCTTATCAATAACAAACATTGATATCTTAACCTTTTTCTCTTACATCGAAAATTTCGCATATTAAGCGATGCGTTAGCCATAAAGAATTTTCTGAATCAATGTCAAAGGAACCAAAGCAATGTTTGTCACGTGATTGCATTTCTGTTTTTTACTTTCCTTTTGTGAGTCCCAACCAACTTTTCTGTTTAATTTTTACTTCGATGTTAAGGTGGTACCCAACACTTTCACTAAAATTAATTTGGCTCGTTTAATTTTCATAAAATTTTGTCAAACTATTTACTTTGACATTTAAACAAAAATGTAAAAATATAAAAGAATTTGAACCAACCGTTTTGTCAGAAAAATTACACTGGTTATATAGCAATTTGACAAACACCAATTATGATCATTGTGAAGCTTAATATTCCCTCAACAACACAACGTAATTAAAACGTACAGCTGATATTACAGAGTTATCTCCCTGTAGTGTTAGGTACCACCTTAACTTTCTAAATCTTTTACTTTACTTTTTTTACAGTAGTATATATAACCTTTTAGTCAACTCTTTTTGATGAGGAGGTCGCCAATCTTCGAATAGAAAAGCGGGCATATAAAATTGTAGTCAAGTGTTGTTTATTCTTTATCTTATACTACAATAGATTTAACACGTACTTTTATGTGAATGAATGAAGTTTCAACCAGTAAACACATTAAAAAGAAGAAATTTCTAATGTTTCAGCATTGTTGTATTTTTAAAAATCACACTATAACAAATAGTATAACGTCAAAGGAAACAAGATTGCACACGCTGAAATGTCTCGCCTTCTTCACAAACCTTTGGTTCCTTGATATAAAGCTTTATTACAATTAAGTTCACCTAAATCTAACATGATCCAAGAAAATGGGATCAATGTCAGATAAACCAAACGAGAAATACATGTTCACCTAATAATCATTTAATACACCAAATATAGTTGACCTATTGCTTATAGTTTCTACGAAACAGACGTAGCAAAGAAAAATAAACATCGACCAAATACAGCTAAAGTAATCTTTTCCTGGGATAAGAAAATCCTTAGTTTTCGTAAAATTCAAAGTTTTGTAACAGGAAATTTATAAAAATGACAATATAATTGATATTCATGTGAACACCGAAGTGCTTCACTATTAGGCTGGTGATACCCCCCGAGGACGAAACGTCCACCAGCAGTGGCATCGACAAATGGAGAATGGGAGCATTTTTAATATGACGTCTCTGTTTCGGCATTTTATCCTTATCGACCACTTTAACAAGACATACCTATTGTAATTATAGTATAACTAATCGCCGTATTTGAATATAAAAAATAAGACAACCGTGACCGAACGAAGCATGGATTAAACGAGTGCGCAGCACGAGTTTAGTCCATAGCGGCGTTCGGTCACTAGTTGTCTTATTTTTGATATTCAAATACGGCGATTAGTTATACTTTTTATTACATTGTCAAATTGCTTTTTTTTATGAAATTAAAATGTAGAAAATGTAAGGAACTATATGGTTTTCCTACGCATGTTTTGTTTCGACGTTATCGACGGCTTGCCAACGTCTATTGTTGTATGACGTCAGAGAGTGAAATAACCACGTTTATTTCACATGTGAAATTATCGGATTTATCTAACTGGGAAATCAATGTAATTCATTGCAACCAATGTAATAATTTCTGTTATTTCTTATAGTCATGAACAGCCATGAAATATTTGCCACTGGCCGCAAAGCAAACAACAATTAGTAAATCATGAGAAAACCATCGGCTTCTATTGATTGCTTATCTCCGCTTTGTTTTAGTTTAGCTGACCGTTAATTTTATAAATACAATCTATGCTTTCATTTCACAGTATACATTTAGATACAGAAATGAATGGTATGTTTGTTTGTGACAAAATTTTCTAGATTTAAAACAGTTTACAACTTAGGTATACTTTTCGTATTTTAACTTAAAAGAACTATTTGATTCGAACAGAGGAAGAATGCTTAGTTTGCATGTACCGTCTGCTTTTTGGTGTCAGCAACCCGTATACATATTTGATGAGTTTAATTGAGATACGAAGTTTTCCCCGTCTGTATTATACTACAGTACAAAGTAACTAGGTACAGATATTCGACTTTATTAAAAGCAATTAAAAATCGATTGTAATAATCCCAAAAGTTAAATCAATTTCACGATCAAGAAGAACTTTCGCTTCAAAATAAATTTCACAAAATATAATTAATAAAAATATAAATAATTTCAATAAAAGCACTGAAAAAATTGATTCCATTTTAACTAACGATAATTGCAACATGGTAATAATGACAAAAGATAATATGCATTTTATTGAAAATTAATTGAGACTTTGGATCTTCTCACTTTTAATAATACAATTGAATTGTATGCAGCCATTAGTCAATGATACATCCGCCATTATAATTTAAGTATTTATAGCATTGAACAAGATTTAATTAACTATAAGCAATTGTGTTCATTCAACTGTCATGCATTGGTTGTCAAGCAAGTTCAATTAAACAATAGAAAAATATCAATCATTTTAGAAAGTCTTTAATTCGATTCACTGGTTCCATTAATTCAAAACTTGCAAATTCATTTTTGACTTTATATAGCATTCTGTAATATAAATTCTTGTTGGGAAGTATCATAAACAGAAATTTGTGGATTTTACAAAATAAGCAATGGATAAAGCATATCTACAGAGACCAACAGCTAGAGCAGCTCAGCTTCGTGCTGCCACCAAGAGCCAAACACCGTCAGGACGTCGAGACGATGAAAGCAACTGTCGATCTGAAACTACGGACGAACTTAATAAATTCAAATGGGAAAATACATACAAAATGGATCCTGACAATTTACTCTCGGAAAATACTATCCAAGGCACTATGCGACAGGCAATTAAAGAACTCATTGCCGGTGAAGACGACGATTTTCTCGAGTCAGAGGGCAGGGGTCATTTGTGTGCGAAACTAACAGACGACATTAAACATCGAATCAAAACGGAATATGCAAATACTAGGTACAGATTTATAATTCATGTAACTATTGTTCAAGATTTTGCCACTTTTTCCATCGGAAGTAGATGTTTGTGGAACGACAACACAGACAATCACATGACAGTATCCATACCTTTTGGTGATAGTTATATTGTGTCAACTTGTTATGCAGTTTATTTTGAATAAGTGAATCATAAAACCGATATTGTGTTCTTATTTGGTAGTTATATTCTGAAAGATAGGCGAAAGATACCAGAGGAACATTCAAACTCATAAATCAAAAATAAACTGACAACGCCATGGCTAAATAAAGAGAAAGACAAACAGACAAATAATAGTTCACAAGACACAACATAGAAAATTTAACACTAAGAAACACGAACCCCACCAAAAACTGGGGGTGATCTCAGGTGCTCCGGAATGGTAAGCAGATCCTGCTCCACATGTGTGTGACATCCGTCGTATTGATAATATTCTGAATTCTACATATTATCAGATAAGTTTTTGAATGTTACCTTCTTTTTATTGTATATTTTATATAGTGTAAATTTATTTGAAAATCGATTGCTAGACTATCTCTATCGTCTCGAACGAAGTCTCGATTGTTTCCTTTTCTATAAAGGGACTAACTGTGTCTATATTGAAGGTTTTTATAACATCTAGAATAGTTTCTATTTTTGTCAGTTTTTATGGGCTACAGGAGAATCCTTGGACTACGATGATACTTAAAGTTGGTCTGTAACTTAAGTTTTATTATCAGTGCATGTGAGTGGGACAACTATAAATCTTTAAATTCTTAGTTTTGGGTTCGTTCAGTTTTGTATATGAAATGGTTGGAAATTAACAACTATAAATTAATTTGGCATCACTTAAGTTAAAATGTATACGGACGAGACGAGAATTGCTTTTCATTCAATTTTAACGGAACTTGATTACGTGTATGATCGTGACAAACATTACAAACATACATTTGTAAATAGCTTATATACTGTCTTGGTCCACATATACTACAAATGTCTCACAAAAACTTAAAAAATAATCCTTTTGGAAAACCTTTTTATATGCATATATACAAGTACTTGAATGTGATTGGTTCGCTAAAATGTTTCCTTTTGATTTAATTTCGAAATATATAGATCAGGACTTTTTGTTGCTGAAACTAGTTTTATCGGATACGTAAAATTTCGACTGCGATATATTCAAACGCAATACTTTTATGAATGGAATTCTTGGGTTCCAAGAAAGTTTAAAATGTAAAGAAAAAAATGGTTTCAGAATTATACTGATTAAAAAGATTTAATTGACGTGAAAACTGGACCACTGACTTTCACATAGACAGAGTTATCGTCCTTTCCTAGAGGAAAGGACGATAACTCTGTCTGTATGGGAGATTGTTTCACATAGAAGTCCTTCAGACTTTTGTTTATTTTGTGAGTAAAAGCGAGGCATGCAGACACAATTGGGAGGGATGGAAACGTTTGACAGTTTTATACATATACAAGTCTAAATTATGATTGTTTTGGATATAACCACATTGTTTATACGTGTGCATGAAAAACAAATTTCGTGGTAGAGGTGTCTAAATAAAACTCAAACAACATTTTCCAATAGATCAAAGAAGTGAAAAACAACATTTTTCAATAGATAAAAAAGTGAAAAAGCATATATTTACAAAACCCATTTGACTAACAGGTCGAACAACTGATGTTCTGAAACACTGCTGACGGCCATTGACGATTGCCAAATAAATGGATCCGTGACAAGAGGTAACAAAATGGATCTTTATAGTACTGGGAATTTGATACCAAACAGAAAAACAATAAACTTGCAGGAAAGATGGTATACCACAAACATGAGATGCAAAAATGTATACAACATATCCTGATTTTGACTATTTGTCTCTTGGTGATGTGCTTTCGCGCATAAAAAAATAAAGTATTGAGAAAGGGGTACTGTCAGTTTACTTTCGGCATTTCGTGTTAATCGAGAGAGAAAAAAAACATGACCACCGGAATGAAAATTGCATGGTGGGTCCAGAAAAATGGAGTGGTAACTTCATTCGATTAATAATAAACTAGTCAACACAAGTTTATCAAAGTTTTTAATCGAAGCATCTTCAGATGTATATATGTTCCGGACCATATGAGTATTTGGACCATATGCGTATGGTCATGACCATATGGGTATATACTCATATGGTCCGACCATACGCGTATGGTCGGGGTAATTAACACTCTGTTATGAGCGTTCATTAAAAATATGCTATCATATAGGTAATTTTATTATCATATTATTATAAAGACATTAACTAAGTTTCACATAGTAAATTTTACTACCTAGTCAAAATTATAATAAACACATTGTATACCGATGTCCATTACCAATTTGTTATTACGAGTGAATAGCAATATTTCGACTTGAAAAGATAACTTCCAAAAATTTCTCAATAAACTGTTACACAAGAAGTCACTGGCAAGCGGAACATATTTTATTTAAGTTGCTTTGTGAATATGGTGTATTGTAGTGCATATTACGATATTAAAAAACAAAAGGATCGTGCACAACCATGACGTGGAAATGCAAAAAAAGTTATGTTACCGTGTGGAAGTAAATGTCATTCATTCATTTCTTTATTTCCTCTATCAAGAGATTCAATGAACAACATATATGTTAACAAATTAAATTACAAAAGTTTACATAACAGGCAACACAATACAATATTATAATATTACACTATTTACAATAACTAAAGCAAATTTCCAAAAGATTATTATAAGACAATTGCTCTCACTAACGACAGTTCATGTACTAAGCACGCTACTGTATCATCTTTCTCGTTACTCTGCTATACTCAGCAACACAGAGTGCAACGTGTACGTGGCACAAACTAAGAAAACTGTCAGTGTCGATATTTACTGTTGATATGTGCTTGCCCAAAAGAATGCAATATAACTGTTCATCATCATATGAATACAGTTCGACAAATAATTCCAATGGAAACCTTTCAATAATGAAATCCCACCATACATCTCTGATTGATTGAGTACCACAACAACTACAACACGCATGTACGTACACATCTAGAAACGGTCTGTCACATAGCTCGCAAGTACTTCCCGTGTTGTTAGGGATGTCAGTTAGTAATTTTGTTATGAAGTATGCGTTTATGATTTCTCTTGATGATCTAGCGCATTTCCAGAAATCAGGGACTTTGACCGAGAGGTGAATATTTCTAAAACGAGAAAAGTTATTGTCACTCTGTATTCGACGAGTCCATTCATCAGTTTGTACTTTGTCTACCGTATTATTTACTATAATTTTCCAAGATTGTTTTGAAGGGAAAACTCCATCTCGCATAAAGATAATCACATATTCATGAAGATAATATTTATATAAGATATCCATAATTTCTTGAATGAACCCATAATGTTTACGTTCGGTGTCAATAAAATAAGAGTACAGGCGCACAAGAAATAGTTTTTTCGTCAGGAATTTACCATCAAGGCTACAAAGTTTTTGTAAGAAATATAACTTCTTTATCTCTATAGTTGAAGTAATAGGATGCAATCCAAGTATACTTTGACACATATCCGACCTAGTGGAAGTTCTCAAGTCTAAAATGCGCTTGACTATAAAGTGCTGAAAACAATTCAACGTTGCTATATCGTTTGACTTTAAATTAGTCCACATTTCACAACCATACAGTACAGTAGGTAACACAATAGATTTATACAGTTTAAGTAGAACGCATGGATTTGCTGACTTGAGACATACACCGTTAAGAGCGAAAAATGAGTTTTTGCCTCTTCTACATGAGTTAGAGGTTCTTTCTGTCGATCTAAATTTATAGTTTAGTTCAATACCCAAGTGAGTAAAATCCTCTGCTAACGGGAGAACACTGTTTGCAATATGCCAATCGTGTTGTAACCGAACTTCTCGTGGATTAAGGGAGAATTGCATTACACAAGATTTCTTCGCATTGAAGCAAAAACGCCATCTATTAGCATAGTCAGTACATGTGTCTAACATTCTCTGTAAACCTGACGGGGTTGTGCCAATACATGAAATGTCGTCAGCGAGAGCAGGAGAGCAACTGGCTATATGATATACACCTGTTTTCTGGTTACATTTTTCAAGTTCAACCAACATTTCGTTTATAAATATTAAATATAATAAACCAGACAATACTCCTCCCTGCCTTACACCTTGTAATACAGGAAAAAAATCAGAATGACATTGGTTAACAACTACAGAACTCATGGTACCAACATGACAGTCATTTATAACTGACCACATTTTACCTGTTACCCCTATATTATACAATTTATACATTAACCCAATTCTCCATACAGTATCGAAAGCTTTTTTACTATCTAAAAATGCAACAAATATTTTACTGAATAATTCAAGGTTATGATAAATAGTCTCATGTAGGTTAAATGATGCTGTTAAGCAACTAAGGTACTTTTGAAATCCTTGCTGTTGGAGATTCGGAATGTTTTTATCAAATAGCACAAAATTTATTAAACGAGCTTTGATAACGCTTTCAAATAGTTTCAAAATACAGGACAGTAAACTGACTGGTCTGTAGTTATCCGGTGAAGTCTTGCACTTGGTTCCACCTTTGAAGATAGGAACAAGGAGACCTAGCTTCCAGTCCTGCGGTATTCGCCCTTTTTTGACGATGATATTGAATATAGCAGTTACACACTTCACAACAGAGATACCTCCGTGACGCAAATGTTCGTTTTGGACTCTGTCATGTCCGGCGGCTTTTCTATACTTTAACTGTCCTATTAATTCAGTAACTTCTTTTTCAGTTATCAACCCACCAGGTAAGTATTCACCTTCAACACCACATGTTTTAATAATGTCATTGTATGTACTCTCGATAGAACATTTAAAGTCATTGTCAAAATTATTCTCATCCTTTGGTTGGTATATATCATGGAAATATTCGGCGAAACAGTTTGCTACAGACTCAGGAGTATTATACACTTTGTTTTCATACACAATCTCGGGATACACTTTAGACGAACGACCTTTAAAACGCTTTATTTGTTTCCAAAACAGACGTACATCACATTCGGCAGTTTCATTGAGATCATCATAACAACTCTGTATATACTGTTCATTAGCCAATTGTTGTACACGTCTAAACTCGGACTTGGCCCTTTTGTACATTAGATAAGAGTCAAAATGCATGCCTCGAGGCCGACCTTCTAGTACCCAACATCTACGCTTTGATCTTTCATTGTCATGTGCTCGTTTTACATCTGCGTTCCAGTAAGGCTTTGTATGTGGATTAAAACCGCATTTCGGGATTGCAATGTCAGCAGCAGTGTGTAAAATGTTAACGAATTCGTCATTGATGGCGTCAATATCGACATAAGAAAAAGACCTAATTTTATCAATCAACATATCAACGGGATCATTCAGCAGTTTTTTGTATTCATTTATCTGCGCATCTGAAACTTTATGCCAAGCAGGTAACTTGTCGCAAGAGTTCATTACACGATGCGGGTTTGAGTCTATCACAAACTCAGCTACAACTGGCAAATGATCGGACGTGCTACTTATCTTCCCTTCATCAAGGATTTCATAGTACCTTAGTTTTCTATACATACTTTCATTGCATAAGATATAATCTAACATTGTTTGTTTGGTTATATACGAATAATTTGGCCCTTTTATTTGTATTTCACCCCCGGCATACAACAAATGATGCCTAGATACAAATTTTAATAACTCTTTTGATTTATAATTATTTGACATAGATCTGTCTTTACCTAAGCAGCTAGCATTTAAATCACCTGCAATTATACAATTACCATAAACACTATAGTATGTATATAAATTATCTAGTATATTTAATTCACTCTTATAATTTTCAATAGAGTCATCAGATGGTAAGTACGCACCAAAGATAAAAAGTGAACCATAAGACTGGTTTTTAAGTTCAATACCAGCTATTCTACTGGAGTTAATGTCACTTATTTCATTTACAGAAAACTGGAGTGAAGTTTTGTATAATATGGCAATACCACCCTTACCATGATATGCGTTATACCCTATGGGTAATGCATCAGCTTTACTTATACAGTTGTACCCTCTTTCTATAGTAGATAAATAATGTAAAGACCTTTCTTTCAATTTATGTTCAGATATTACACATATATCACAATCAGTGTCCTTTACAAGTTTACTAAGACAAATAGTAGAGGACATGATACCCCTGACGTTCCATGCTACTAACTTAATACTAGACATAAAAAACAAAATGAGTAATACATTCAGAAATAATACAACATTTGAAATAATAGTTCTTTTCATTGTGAAAGTTTTTAGTTTTCGCCTTGTTTTGGGTCGCTTGGAACCTCGGAGCTTCGTTGATACCACGCCTGGTTACTAAGCCACTTCCTACAATGCACACCACTAGGCCAAAAGTTTTCCCCTTCAATAATATCAGCACAGTGTTCGGATACGTTCAATTTAGCAGACACATAGCGTAAACTATTTCGCGATTGAAACAATCTCAGGTATGTCACTTGCACATTTCTACTCTCTAAATAAGTCATAATTCCGGAACGGGTTGACTTCGAATCAATTCCTGACAAGTAATATCTTGCGGACTTTTTCCGTGAAACACCAGTAAAGAAGTTGTCATCAGTGGACTGAACTGCTGCAGTGGAACCCTGTAAGCGAACAGGTATTTTGAACGTCGTTGGTTCATCACTTTTATAACTGTCGTCTTTTTTTGCAAGGACATTTGTACGGAGTGTTTCGTGTGTTTGTTGTGATTCTTTAACTGTACCGTTAGAAATCTCCGATTCGGGTGATCGCATTCGTGAATTATAACTCTGAGTTGTACTATCAGTAGAACTGACCGGAATGTTATCTGGGGTAATGTGTGGGTTAACTTTTGTTGCGTACGACTGTTGACACGACATTTTTAGTTCGTTAAAACTTTTTTGTGCACTTAGAAGTAGTTTGCTATGTCGTATTTGTTCACTGTCTATCTGTTTAATTTTTTCTGAATACATATTAAAATCAAATTCACCAATTGCTTTTGATTGCTGATTTAATAATTTTAAGTTCGCTTCGTATTGCGTGTATTTACGTTCGCTGAATACAATATGCTTACTCAGTCTCTCGTTTGAGTCTTCTAATTCTCGTCTCAACTTCTCATTCTCAGTTTGTAATTTTTCAATCACTGTACGGTTAGCTTTACCCAACTTTTCAACTTCGTTCAACCTATCAATAGTCATATGAAGCGTTGTTTTTAGTTCTATGAGATGGCAATTCAGCGGTACTGTGTTATGTTCGCTTACAGATTTAGGTTCGTCCTTACGAAAAACTTCATCAATGCTAGACGGGTCGCCAGAAATAAATTGCTGTAATAAGTAACAGTCTTTTGCATACTTTTGAGAGGATGAACCTCTGTTTGTACTTTTCCTCGTGATTAATTTCCCTAAAGGACACCCCTGTATTGACTTGGCTCGACTGGTCAACATACTCCTATACCATGTTATAGTATCATCAGAATCATTCGTTAATTCAATTAATTTTACAATATATGAGTCTCTAGGAAGATCTATCAATTCAAGGTCTAACATCGCAATAAAATCTTGGTTAGGTATAAAATGTGTCCCTTGACTACTGTCTTGAGAATCTTGACTATCAACAATGGAGTCGTCATTGTTTACATTTTGGCGGACAGGGGTGCCGATTTCTGTTAATATATGCACTATCTGACTATTCTGTGGGGAGTATTGCTTGAAAGTGTCATTCATATTGTAAAAGGAATCTACGTTACCACTTTTATCAGCTCCTACATCAGACATAATACTTGTATCAGACAAATCAACACCTGTCGTCTTACATGTACGTCCATTCACATCGGACGCCATTTTACTTCATAAAAAAAATACCTATATGGTCAAAATACTCATATGGTCCGGCCCGTTAATAACCATACAAGTATATACTCATATGGTCCGACCATATGAGTATACGCATATGGTCATGACCATACGCGTATGGTCCAAATACTCATATGGTCCGGAATATATATACTGAATAAAAAAAACTCCATTGTGCAACAGTGCTTTCAAAATGTGAGTTGGTCCATTTTGCACGTAATAGCTAAACTTGAAAATTTATACGATGACTTTATTAACCTTTTTGTGGGGGTAAAACATTTATTTTATTCATAGACCCTGCAAGTTTTTTTTAAAACAAATATATTATATAATCGGATAAACTAAAACGATACTAAATTACCAAATAGTTTGTAACATGTAATGTGTGGTACAATCGGCATGTTATTTGGATAATAAATCTTTCATTTAAAATGTGTCATTCTTCTTGTCAATATTAAAACATGCTTCATCAGCAGTTAATAAGATTAAATGGATTAAGCCATTACCACGTTACCAAGCAAACACACGTTTATGTCAGATGAGACATGCATTATTTAGCTTAATCGCTTAGGGTATGGACCCCCTTTTTGTACCCAAACATACATTATTACAAAAAAACGTCTTTTATATTTGCCACTCCAGAAGAAAACATGTTTTCTGTTCATTCATGCATGGTCTATTGTCAAATACGAGTTTTTATTGTTTTCTATAAAGTAACGAAACACAAACTAAATTCATGGGTTGACTTGTCACTGTTCTATCTTTTGAATCATTAAACTTTCACACTAAAAACAAAAGATTTAATTGCCTGTTAATCGTTAATTACTTGGTACGTTTAACCCAAGTACATTATGCGAGTATATCTTAACAAGACAAAATGGAAACGAGTCTCCCAAGACTTAGTCGATTTTCTAATTTAGTTAGAAACGTTATCAAGTCTCCTCACATCTTTAAGAGAGATGATGACAGTAGCCGAACTGAAACGAGCGAAGAACCTAAAATTCGTTATGAGAATACATACAGAATGGCACCGGATGACACTATCGCAACCACAATTGTCAATAGTATCATGAACAATACCATATTGGAGGTGGTTGTCGGAGAGGAGGAAGATTTCTTAGATAAAGAGGGGCGTGGTTTTCTCTGCACGCGACTGAGTGATGCCATAAGACAACGAATCAAAGCGGAGTATTTTAACAGTCGATTTAGAATAATAGTGCACGTGACTATTGTTCAAGAAAATGCTACAATTTCTGTTGGAAGTAGATGTTTATGGAATAACTCTACAGACACACACACATCTGTGACTGTGCCACTTGGGGATAGTGTGATCGTGGCAACTTGCTACATGTTATACCTTGAGTAACAACAACAATATCATAGCAGTTTGTAGACTAGTTTGTATAATGTGTTGCATATCATAATAATAATATCATGTTATACAAAATTCTTGACTGCATGAGTCAAGGCAAAGATAACACAATACGAATTTAAGATATATATTGAGTAAGTAAAGTATTTTGTTGAAGGAAGTTACTTTTGTCATTTGTTTACGATACAGTTGTACAATTATTGATGCATACAATTGGGGGGGGGGGGGGGGGGTCACAATTGTATACAACAGCAAGCATATATATTTCTAGTGATAAAAACTGAATAAAGGTTCGATTGGTGAGCAATTTATATCCGTATACTAAATAGCCGATTTTCAGTATACAGAAGACCATATAATGAATCTTATATAAACTTTTAACTTATAAATATTGGTGCTAGCAGTCCATTTGGATAGTTTTCCGATATCTTTTAAAGGCATTCTAGATCAGGATTATGTTTGTATGAACGGCATAAGGGAAATAACTCGGAAGAAATTCTGAATTCCGAGTACACAGTTATCGTCTTTTGACTTTCATTGTCTAAACACAAACAAAGTCACCCCTAGTGTGGACAGTGTATAACTTTCCTAATTCAATTCTTTACATGCGTGCAACTTTAAGTCGAGTGATAAAAATACATGTCGGGATGTATAAGTACCCGGCCACGTCCACTTGTATTTTTGTTCTATCTGATGAGTTCAGCCTTTTTCAACTGATTTTTATAGTTTGTTCTTATGTTGTACTGTTATACCACTGTCCCATATTAGGGGGAGGGTTGGGATCCCGCTAACATAATTAACCCCGCCACATTATTTATGAATGTGCCTATCCCAAGTCAGGAGCCTGTAATTCAGTGGTTGTCGTTTGTTTATGTGTTACATATCTGTTTTTCGTTAATTTTTTTTACCTAAATAAGGCCGTTAGATTTCCCGTTTGAATTGTTTTACATTGTCTTATCAGGGCTTTTTATAGCTGACTATGCGGTATGGGCTTTGCTCATTGTTGAAGGCCGTACGGTGACCTATAGTTGTTAATGTTTGTGTCATTGTGGTCTTTTGTGGATAGTTGTCTCATTGGCAATCATACCACATCTTCTTTTTTATATACTAAGAAAATTGGGGATGAAATATATTTACGCCAGACGCGCGTTTCGTCTATAAAAGACTCATCAGTGAAGCTCGAATAAAATGTTAAAAAGGCCACAGTAATCCCATTTGAAAGTTAAAATCTAGGTTGCGGATAAACAATTTGGGATTTCTTTTTGTAAGGGCGTAATAGACCGAGATTGCTCAGACTTGTGACGACCAGCTAGGCCGTTATGTGTATCAAACAACTAAAAATGGAATCCGCAAGATCCGTATGAAAGGAGAAAAGACGTAAAAAAAAAATACAGAACGATAAGTTAAAGAAAGACAGACGCTGCCAAAAAACCCCAATACAAACCCGAAAGTCCACTAAATACAACATCTATAGTTTAGTGCCCCGGAAGGGTAAACAATGCCTGATTAACGAACGACACCTGCAGATTTGCTCATGGCGATTAAAAATCCGATGATCAGCTAGTTTCTTTTGAGGATGCCATAAACGACACAAAGAGGATAAGATACAGCAGCCTTACTTGTGCTGGTCATCTTTGACACTGATATTCCACAATGTCAACCCAATCATGATGGCATCTTTTTAACTTTTGAAGAGCTGATGACTTTACCATCAAAACCAGTATAGTTCAAAAGCTTCCTTGACAACAACCTCATACGGGTGAAATCCTGGTGGGAAACATAACATTTTAAATATCAACTGCTGTTGATTAACAATTTATAAGAAGATGTTGCTAGAATTTTTCTGTATAAAAATGGTAAGTTCACGATAGGAAATTAAAAAAAAATCCTCTTTTGTCGTAAATTTCACAGTTTCACGGGGAGATGAAGTTACATATTGTATGTAGCTCTTACAAGTCTTTGGTCGTGTTCACACCAAACGCCGTGTAGAGTAAACATGTTTACAATTAGTTTAGTGTAGTGTATATACACTGGTTTCACATTACATTTGTTCACATCTATACACCTTGTTTAGCTACCTGTACATAAGATTTGTTCCCACTTGTAAACTATATGTCATTTAAATGTTCATTACGTAGAACTGAATTCAAAATTTTTGGAAATTTTTTCTAGCGGTAAGGGAACAACCATTTGAAAAGGGGTGTGGGGGATGGGAATGGAAATATTTCGATCCCCAATTTGATAACAAAAAAATGGTCATACAGATGATAAAAAAAATATTCTGAATCAAGAGTTTCCCCATACATTATAGTGTTAAATATTGAAAAAAAGTATTTGATCACCAGCATCGAAAAAAAAGGAATAAAAACGTACGCGCGAAAAAAAATCTGAGTCAGATAAAAAAAAATAACCCTCCCCCCTTTTTTTTTTAGGTTAAGTGGTTGCTACTTTATGAAAGCCATTTTTATAATTTGCAGTAGTTTGAATATACTAGAGATGTCTCGATAACGCATTAGAAAACGTTAGCTGCAACAGCGTGCTTACAGCCGGGAAAAAAAAGGATTGATATATTAGGGATCACTACATTTTTATCTTTTCTATTCGTTTCAAATGGTATTTCTTCTCCAAGGAGTATTTGGTAAAGGAATAGGGAAACGTTTTTTTTTATTTATTTTACGTGTTATTTAACGGAACTGAGATACTAGACAAACATACCATTTACCTCGCACATTTTTTTTAAGTCGTGCATTTATGCGTGAATCGTTTTTTGAGTAAAGACCAGTGGCGAATATTTCTGTGTACGTCAAGTCGATTCGGGAAGACCTTTTCAAACAAAATCCGAAGACCACCACCCCACCCCTTGCCTTTATGTTTTAAACTCGACTATAATAGCTACCACCCGAAAATCAATTGGTTGCTGCCTTATGGGTTCGGCAATGATGCTGATTTGAGTCTTGATTAGGGGTTAATAAAGTACTTTAATTTTTTTTAACAAAAAAAATCTGTAAAATTAGACAACTATTAATTATCAAAAATATCAATTTTACTCAAAAATAGTTTCCTCCTTAAATATATATACGATAAAACTAATGTTCTAACTGCCTGGTTTTGTGTACACTTAACCTACACAAGGCCTACATTGACTATCGACTGTGTGTAGGTAAAACATGATTTAAACTACATGTAAACATTCAGTTTTATCAATGGGAACGCAATTGTGTTTAGTTTACGTGTGAGTTACACTAACACAACACCGAATTTAGGTCAATGTGAACACAGCCTTAAGTGCCTATACATTTAATCCACACCGTTTTTATAGTAAGTAGTTGGAGGCGGTGTTTTCATTGGTCGCAAAATGGTGGGGTTTTTTAAAAACAGTATTCGTGGAGCATATGACAGACACACCAACATAACACAATTTGTTATGAAACACATATGAATAAGTAAGAACATAATTTAAAACGGACCAAATATTTTTTAGTATGTATCAGTTTAATTGAGGTCTGGAGCTGCGGCATGTCAGTTAACTGCTAGTAGTCTGTTGTTATTTATGTATTATTGGCATTTTGTTTATTTTCTTTGGTTACATCTTCTGACATCAGACTCGGACTTATCTTGAAATGAATTTTAATGTGCGTATTGTTATGCGTTTTCTTTTCTACATAGGCTAGATGTATAGGGGGAGGGTTGAGATCTCACAAACATGTTTAACCCCGCCGCATTTTTGCGCCTGTCCAAAGTCGGGAGCCTCTGGCCTTTGTTAGTCTTGTATTATTTTAATTTTAGTTTTTTGTGTACAATTTGGAAATTAGTATGGCGTTCATTATAACTGAACTAGTATATATTTGTTTAGGGGCCAGCTGAAGGACGCCTCCGGGTGCGGGAATTTCTCGCTACATTGAAGACCTGTTGGTTGACTGTTCTATGGTCAGGTTGTTGTCTCTCTGACACATTCCCCATTTCCATTCTCAATTTTATCGTTTGACCTGGAGTATACGTTGGGTTTCCTTGCGACTTATATTTAAGAACAGGAACATGCAGAAGAGACCAATATTTGTTCTATGACACCCACATAAAGCGTAAATATAAATCAACACGGTAGGTGTACCAATTTTATAAATTATACAACATCATAAAGAAATAAACAGTAGGACAAACATATCCAACTAAGTTAGACATCACGTGACTTTTGTGACGTATAATATCCGCCATTTTGTATTATATTTCCCCATATAAAATGCATATATGCTTCAATAAAGTTTAATTTTCTCATAAACCTGATCCGTTTTCTTACTTTTGCAAATCAATCCTTGATATTCAAACATATTTCTATCAAACAATGTTGGTCCTAACAGTTTAATTTTTGATTAACTTCGGTCAAATCGACATCGTAAAACATGCACTTTTTCTCGTCATTTCTCCGTTGACTCAATGCTAAATTACCGATACCCATGTCTACTTTTACAACAAATAAAGAAATTCTGTAAATAAAACACAAACTTTGCAAATCGATCAAGTATATTCAAACATATAGCTGGCGAAAAATACTACTTAAAACAGTTTAATTTCAGGGCAAATTCGGTCAAACATCGATTTAAAATGGGGAATTTTCCGAGATTTTCCAAAATGGCGGCTGATGTATCATATTGAAATGTTGCATCAAATCAATGAGTGGAATTTTCTAAGTAAGACTTTCCTAGATTATAAATAATTATTCATAAAAAAATCGCCGATGTTTCTGTTATTTTCCTTTAGTGATATTTCGATATCAAAGATTTCAAAATTTCTTAATAAAAAAAAAATATTTTAAGTGTGACACGGGAACATTTATTTTGACAGATATTCATCCAGGAGATACTATTACCAGAAAGTTTACAATATCTATAATAAAAAAAAATCTCATCTTTTTTTAAAAATGTTTTAAAGTTATCTGTATATTTTCTTTTTCTTTAGAAATATATTATACATTCCTTTAAGAACAAAAATAAAATTATCCTAAGAGAAAAAAAAAGATGTCCAATTACAAAAGATAAATATTCTATACCTTTACATTCCTTGGCCGGACAGGTGAAATCTATCTTGGGTTAAATGTTACATCATAATATATTGTCAGGTAGACGTGCAAACCAAAAGCAATCAGGTGACATTCAACATCCTGTCAGTGTGTATACTTGTATTACCAGAGTTTAAATTTTGTGATATACAAAAGTTTTCATAAATGTACAAATAAATATCTTCTCCTTCCCGTGTCAAATCAGAAGACGAATGGTTCATAATAAACTTTAGGAGAATATTAATATTATGAAAATTTCTTTAAAAAAATATGTTTTGCTTAAAAGGCATTCAAATATTTATATGTTTCTATAATTATTTCAAAGAAATATACTGATTCAAATTTTAATTTAAATGAATTTCGAACATTGAATATGATTTTATTGTTATTTATCTTTTAATTCAATATTTAAAGCTAAATCCAGGCAATGAATCGATATAAAGTTTAAATTGTGTTAAAAAAAGAGTTATTGTACAAATTCCAGCAGAGACGTATGATCTGGTTTAACAATATTGTATACCCTATAATATCTATCGACAGAGTTACCGGTCCTGAATAGGACTGATATAGTTGGGTATGGTTACTTTATATTTACTTACACTCGATTCACTATTTTAATACTTGAACTTTTTTTTAAAAAGGGAAGTGAAATCGAGTCAAGTGTGTAATATCAGTTTTAGTGACCAATGATTTCTTTTAAAGTGTAATAATCTTATGTGAAATTGGCAATAATCATAAATCCATAGACTCGTGTATGATGTTTACTATCGTACCCACAACTGTCACTTCTTTAAGGTTATTTTTTTTAAGATTTGGGGTCAATTGTTGAATACCTTTGAGACGCCAGCTGGTTAATAATAGTGATTGTGACATTTTACTTTAAAGAAATGTTTATAAATATAAGCTACCCGGCGAAAATAGTTTCGCATAGTTCTTCGCTGTAGCCGAACTTACATGCAAGGGGAGCCGAAAGAGGACTGACAAAAGGACCTTTCAAACTCTCAAGTCGAAATAGTCAGAGATGGCAATGACGTTCAAAGGCTGTTTTGCCAGAAAAGCTAGGCCGTGAATTAAGTCGTAAATATACAGTACTGCCCACTTTTCCCTTTCTTAATTCCCAGATCCCTCTTTCTTTTTACCCTCTATAACAAACATTCCATATTTTTAACCCTAATATTTCGCATCTGCATCATCGGATTGTATCTGATTCATAAACACTCATATTTAATAAATATATAAATATACCTTATTTTTATATAATAACTTTATCTTTATTCACGGTAACCCGCAAAACAAAACAACAGTCAAGTAAAAATTACAATAACAGCACATAATAATTTACAGAAAAATATATCATGTACAAAAAAATAACATTTATGTATTAATTTGCAACTGAAACTTTTACTTCATACTAATTTTTTAAAGTTTTTTTTATCCTTTCTTGATATATAAGTGTTGTATATTTCGACTGTCGTGATCTGTTTTATGTGAAGTACGGTATCTGATCTTCACAGTCTTATTCATGGTCATTGGGAAAATTTCAAAATGCATAACTACAAATGTATATATAAAATATTTAGTCCTAGTCACATTTTCTCAAGTGTCCAAATTTGCACTATAACATGCAAGACCTCAATGAGCCATCTGACTACAGTTACTATATATTTGTACATTTGTACTATAAACGGTATTGAATTATATTGTTACTGTTAAGGAAATGTCTACGGCGGTATATTTTGACTACTATGCACACTATTAATTCGTGACGGGGACTTGTACTATTGAATACTACAACCCCTACGGGATTTTACAGTTTTTTCCTTAGAGTCTTTCTTGATTAATTGCTGAATTCCATCAACACATGTGTTACTTAAGTCTTCATTCTGACCTTGATGTTTTTGTTCAAGGTGCACATTTGGTGTTACCGAATTAACTGTAGCGGTGATTGGTGCAACACGTGCCACTTGTAATTTAGATTCATCTGAACTCCATTGAGAATCGCAGCTTTCATCAGTTAATTCAACAGGGAAACGGCTTGTTGGTATATTTGGCATAGAACCTACAAGAAAATAATAATTGTTAAGCCCACATGCAATATTACTGTATTTCTCACGGTTATAGCTTATAAATTATATTATGGAAAATATTCTCAGTTTAAATGGTTTACTTTTATAAATTGTTATTTGAATGGAGAGTTGTATCATTGGCACTAATACCACATCTTCCTATATCTAATTAAAAGATGATTCAAAGGGAGAAGAGGGCGCACGCATACACCTTTGATTGGAACAATCGTTTTAGCATAAAATCTTCAAAACAAATTTACCCTCTCTACGCTCAAGTCGGGTTTTTTTGTCCATTTAATGGAATTACGCCCCTTATGAAAAATCTTAGATCTATCCCTAAATGTAAGAGCTCATTTGAGCTCTCTAGTATAAACTTTACCCCTGTTGTGTTAAATTATTGCTACACTTCGGTGCGGAGTTTAGTTGGAACGGCGGACCAGCTTACTCCGAAGTATATCTGAGGAAGTTAAAGCAGACCTCAGTTTGTCTACTATGTCAATATATACTCACGTGATATCTCGTCTGCTATAAATTCCTGATTTGTATGGATAAGGGCATTACAGAGGGCCTTAATTCCATAGTGTTTTGTTGTGAGAACGTTGATTAAACGCAATAGTCTTTCCTCTTTATTCCTAGGTTCTCTGATAAACATCTCAGTCACGTGCGTTAACACGTGCTGAGATATCAGGTATGGTATCAAATCATTTACTTGGTAAATATTGTTCAATATGAATGGAATCTTCTCCTGGAGTATTCTCACTTCTGTCTTTGACATTGGCTTCCCTAAATCATATCAAAGAGTCGTGTATATTATTTAATTTCTGAAAAAGTTGTTAAGCTTTTAATTTGGGGTCCGACGTCCGGGAACTTTTCAATCTTTGAACTTCTATTTTGGAACCACATAAAAGGATCAATATATGAATCTGTTATTTTTCTCCATTGTTGAAGCATAACATAAAAAAATCATAACATGTAATTTTTCACATCGCATGTATTATCAGCCCTCGAGCTATGCGGCTCTTAAGATGATGTTGAACATAGGGCTGATAATACATTTGATATGAAAAATGTCATGTAATGATCTGATATTATTAAACGTGTTTGAAATTTTTACACTCATCTCTAACCTTGTAGAGTTTACTATATTTCTTTCAAATTTCTTTCATCATTGATTGATTTAAAAGTACTATAAACTATATTTTTTATTGTTGAACTTTTTATGCAAAAGTACATAAGCGTAGTCTTTTTTTGCGTTCCCGCGCAGCTTCAGTAATTCATATAGTATTAAAGTTTACCTCCTATATCAACACCAATGTCTTCTAATGCATTCAGTAACGTCACAAAGCTTTCATCAGAGCTTTCGTTTGACTGCCAAAACTTTATCGTCTGCCAAAACATTTCAACATAACCATACTCCCTGCACTCTTCTACTTTATCGATCTGATGGTTTGATAAATGAAGAATTCTTCCCAGTCGGCAAATATTTGGACCTGGGTGAAAAAGTTCATTCAAATCAAATTTATTATAAGATATATATAGGTGTTGGTTTTTTTTTAAATCAATGAATTTAAAATTGAAGATTTGATGTCAGATTGAAAGACAAAACAAAGAACTCTTTTCGGAGATTATACGTGCTTTCTATACAAATTTTCACCTATTTTGAAAGATTTCAATCAGTCATATTTCACATTTTGTAACATGTTAACGCCATCACCATGGCATCTCAAATAAAACTTCTAAACTTAAGTGACTCGGACTTTTTTTTCTAAATCTTCCATTGGTTATCTATTTTTATCTATTTCATTCTTAACAGGCCAAACATTCATTTACAAAATCATTCTACCTTCCCTCCCCTCCCCAGGGCACAAAAAAAATAAATGGTCGTCCCCTCAGGCCACTAACGGTTAACAAATGTATATACATACCAATCATTTCCTCATATTTTTGACAAAATGATCTCAATTCAGACGGAATTCTGTAGCTTGTAGTATCCAGGCTGTCTTCATTATTATGACTCAGATTTGATATTTCAATCAAAACCTGGTTTATCTGCTTTTGAATTTCTTGAAATGGAGTTTGCTGTGAAGGTCTATCATCCATTGGACTAACAGAAACCTTGACGTAAAATAAAATTCTTTTAAACTAGTGTCTTTTTTTTGTATCAAACAGTGTTCTTATATATATAGTACTTTACGTACTTTGATTTATGTTCGTTGAGTTACTTCCCTTTAATATCAGTCTGATATGATTTATGTAAACCCCATATTTTATTTTGTATCATTATTCATTTAAGCATTGAATGCTTCTTTTTGTAACTTTATTGGGGTGTAAAAACGTTGACCGAAGTACATTTTGCATGAAGCGCTGAAGCGCATCATTCTAAAAATGTACGCACGGTCACGCTTTTACAACCCTATGAAGTTACAAAAAGAAGCATTCAATACTTATAATTACATTTTTTAGCTATGATCATAAAAACACGAATTTTATATTTTTTTAATTTAATTCACCTGTGCACTTTTTTTGTGGAACCACGTGTTATCATGAATGTAAAGTTTTATTGAGTGATGCAATTGCTTAAGGAATAACACGTGATGTACTGTTAGCCAATCAGAATGACGTATTATAATGAAAAATACATATAATGTAATTATATGGAATTCAAATGAACACGCTGTTTTTATTTGTCATTCTTTTAATCGCCATACTGCCCCAGAGAATATTGTAATTGATGTAAAAGAAGGCAAACAAAGTTATGACATATTTCCATGTCTAACATAAGAAACTACGAAAGAAAACTTGCGAATCAGGCACTTGTCTCTGAAATTATTATGAAATACAAGTTTTTATTCTGTGACAGTGCCTATGTTGCGAACTTACCACTGGATGCTTTAGCAAAACGTTTTCTCTTCTGAGTTTTTGTATATGGTTCTCCATTTCTCTTATCCTTTTCTCCAACTGGTATCTAATTGTTTGTTCATGGTGAAAGTTGTCAAAGTCGTTATTTCCATCTACAATCGCAATGTGTTTTGCTATTTTCTTGTCTCTTTGGGTATGCGTTATTTGAGCCTGTAGTCTAAGAATCTGTTTTTGAAATCCTTGTTCATTTTCTAAAGTAGCTGTTCGTTCCACTTCCCTGATATATATCTGTGCATCGTCTTTCCTATTCCTTGATTGATTTTTTTCTGTAAATATTCAAACAAAATATAGGATTGATTGCTGGTTTCTATACTTAACGTTCAGTTGCAAATATTTCATGCCGATATAAAGTATACGAAGAATTTAAACTAATACACCATATTGCTTTTTACTCCAATCCGAAAAAGATCAGAAATTACACAACTTTTACATCCAGTTAACATCTATCTTGGGACAAGTTTAAACAATGTATTACGCATAAACCTTTCTTTTTTTTTTATATATATAAAACAAATATTTGTAAAGCATCATTTTTTTTTTTCATTTTTTTTTTAAAGTGGATCATAATCTATCAAAGTTTTTCAAAATGTCTGCTTTTTAACCATTTTCTTTCCTTAGCTTGATACTGATGACTTTTGTTGTTACAATGGTTGACCCAAACAGGAAGTTGTCTTAATTACTGGGCATTTGTTTCGGATGGTACCAAATATCGATTAGGTGTATTTTATACCATTCAAAAATAAAAGCGTTTTTCAACAAGACATAAAAATAAACAAAAGTAATCCAAATCCAGTCCTAGCAAAATCGTCGCATATAATGATGAATAATTAAAAAAAGCATAAACAAAACCATGGAAAGACAAAAATCTAAATGTATTTTTTTCCCCTCGAAAATTGGCCTCATCATATTTTTGACGAGAACAGCTTTCCATACAAAACCTTTCGGAATTGAAACAGTCTTTTTATAAAAGGTACAACTCTAAAACAGAACTAACCTTCTACATAATACCCATCAACCATTCTTTTCAGCTTCTGTAACACTTTGACAAAGTTTGTACGTCCATTTATCTTTGGCAATTCATTTAATAATGGCGGCATCTTTCTTGTTTTTCTTTTGTCTATTATGATAATGTGTCTTTCCAGACAAATTGCCAAAGCAACATCATAAACACATTCAGTCGAGTCTATATAGCTATCGGACAAAAGTACCACCACTAAGTCTGACTTTAGAACCGCATTTCTTTTGTTGTCTAGTATCATACATCCGGGTATAAAATCTCTGTCTCCGTATATAATTCCAATATTAGAATCTTCCAAGCGTTCGATGACTCGTTTCGATTTATTTCTTTCGTCTTCATCTCCACCGTCAGACAAATAAATGGTAAAGTTACCGCTTACGTCCATTACCATTTAATGTCATTAAATCTAAAAGGAAATGGGAACATATCTTTTAAAATACCGTATTAGCAAAGCGCAATTGTTCTCCGACCCTAAGTGACATATTGACTAGTCTACTATTGGTGGTTTATCTACAGTTAGTATACTAGAATGTCAACTCTATTGTTGCAAGTTCTATCTTAAATGAAAAGCATTGGCAATTTGCAGCCCAGGCCCCTTTTTTTCCTAGCAAAGGTTGAAGGTCCCATCATTTACTCTGGCATCCTCAAATTATAAAGTCCGTAAATATATATAACATAACGCTTAAACACAAGCAAACAAACATTTTGTTCACATACATTATACGGTCATTTACAAGATGCAATTTCGAAAGTTAATATAAGAGTTACAAAAGTTAAGTAGGATTGTATTTTATCTAAGTTTTGTGTCGTAAACCTATACGAATCTAGATTTTCCTTTTGCATTATATCTATTGTGAACAGCATCTCATTAAATTAATGGCTCTCCAACTCCATGCAAACAGGAAGTTTTTGTATGTATTTATGTTTACATGACACTGGGAAACCCTGATTTTTATTTATCTATATAAACAAGTATTTAAATATCTTCACCGATTCGGATGAAGGTCGATGTATACAAGTATAAGTTCTTGTAATCACTTCCTGTTAAATCTACTTTTGTATACATCTTTTGTCCACAAAAGTAAAAAAAACAGGACATCTTTGAATATTATCGTGTTGGATTTTTTGTGTTGATTGTTTTGACGCAGGAAGTTTATAAATAGGCCTGTTACCCAGTGGTTGTCATTTTATGCTGTGTTGCATATTTGTTTTTGTTCCATTTATCTTGTACATAAATTTAGTTACTTTTCTCGTTTGAACTGTTTTACAATTGGCATTTCGAACAGTCGTTATAGCAAACTATGCGGTATGGGATTTCGGTGAACTATGGTTGTTAATTTCTGTGTCATTTAGTTTCTTGTGAAGAGTTGTATCTTTGACAATCACACCACTATGACCTCATCTTATTTTTGTATATTAACAGTGTGATAATATAGGTGAAGGGGCAGACCAGCATCTGTTTTAGTTTATAGTTTTGATACACTGAGCCAAGCAGGGTCTAAGAGATCAATCCATGATAATATTAAAGTTTGTTATCTTCAATCGATATACCAGAAGCCATGATATTGCTTTTCAAAGCAACACTCTACATGTTCTTTTATTAAAGAAGACGGGCGAAAGATACCAGAGGGACATCCAAACTGATAGATCGAAAATAAACTGACATACTGACGAACTTACAAATTATAGTACACAAGACTCAATACAAAAAACTAAAGACACACGAACCCCACCAAAAAATGTGGGTATGCTCAGGTGCTCCGGAAGGGTAGGCAGAATGCCGATCATGCTCCACATATAAATTTTAAATTATACATACATGTGAGTTTTATACTTACCATATACCGGTTACGTTTTAAACAACATCAAACTTTTGTACGCTCTACATCTGTCTGGTATAAACAGGAAGCTTGTTTGTGGTAAGGTGACAGTGGAAATACCCGATTTTTTTGGTATATTTAAAAAGTATTTTAAATGTCTTTATTGATTGGTTGAGTCACTGTATAAGTATAGTTTGCTCTCACCCATATGGAATTTACTGACCCATATATATCGTATTTAAAATTCAATAGCGCACACTGTGCAACTAATAATACTTATATTTAATAACTTTATGAAGTGCATTTCTTATCTTATTTCCTATTCGTATATCTACATCTTTTGATAAGTGGTATACATAAATGGGACATGGCTTCATGTTTTTTTTTATTGTATTTATTTATTTATTTACCTTTATTTAATTTCATTTTCTCAAAGAAATTTTATTGATATCAATTATAATACTCTGTTTTTATGAGGGCGACTATTTTAATTTTCCGTTATTTTCTCAACATGTCAATATTGGTTGTTCTTCTGTCATTTATTGTTTTTATTTTTCGCTTATTAGACTACATAACGAGAATATATATAAATATATAAAAAAGATAGTAGTAATATTTCCCTCTTATTATGAGTTATTGGATAACTGCGTTTGGTATGTGCGTACCTTACAGAGTCAACGTTCATGTCAGACAGTTTTCATTTGACCCCGACCTCGAAAAACCATATCAGCGCATGGATCAGTGAACTAGGTTAAGCCCATATTTCAGATATTTTAAACAATAGGTCTACTATATTTAGTGTATGGAAGTATTGTAAGGTGTACATTTCCAACTGGCAGGTATGATCTGACCTTGACCTCATTTTCATGGTTTAGTTATTTTGGAATCGGGGATTTCATTGATAGACATGACGCTTGAATAAAGATTAGAACCTTTAGAGAGGTAAAAACAATATCAAAAAGGATGTTGAGTGTAAACGTCAATGAGACAGCAATCCAACGGTGCTTTCAAACCTAGAAGGGCCTCTAGAGGTCAACATACTGTTCACAACACAATAGACGTGTGAAGTGTCTATACAATCTGTTAACTGTAAACTATCTCGAGTCTTCATTTTATATATAATTTATAGGTCTTTTACATGAAGAACTAAATAATGATAATGAGCTAAAGATGGAAATAAGTTAAGAACATACAGCAAATCAAGTGATTTATGTATATGATGTTATACTTTTGCTTCAGATAAGGGTGAAGGTTTGGTACCATTTAAACGTTGACACCAGCTGACATTGTTTGCAACTTTCCTAAGACAAGAATATGATGTTCATATTTGTTTCTCATTTCTTGTTTTTTTTTCATACAGATTTCATCTTGGGTTTTCTCGTTAGAATGATGAGTTTACACTATTAATTTGTGTGGTCCTTTATAGCCCTTAGTTTGACTTTTAATGTTTTTCTTTAATTCAATGTGACTTGGAGAGTTGTCTCATTTGGCACTCATACCACATCTTTCTATATCTATTATGAAAATTGTATAAAGTCATTCACCAATGATCTGAATAAAAAACATATCTATAATAATTTCACCAAGCTTTCTTCAGAAAAGATTTTTTATGGTGAGGGACTAAGTTAACGAATATAATAGGGTTGTAAAACTTATATTAAATTTGATATAAGGTCTTGAAGTCATAAAACTTTCGAGAAGAAAACTTTGTAGAAACCTATCAGACCGAGAAATGATCTCACCTGTTTCTTCGTGACAGGCACTGGAAATTCATGTATAGCAGATACCTTGTCCTGAACAGGCTTAATCTTGCCACCGCCGGCAATATGTCCTAAAAACTCAAGCTCATCGTAGCCAAATAAACACTTACTCGGTTTTGCAACGAGGTTTGCCTGTCTCAGTGAATCGAATACTGCCCTTAAATGCTCAATATGGTACTCCCATGTATCGCTAAATATACCAATATCATCAATGAACGAGTCAGCAAATTCCTCGTATCCTGCCAGAACTTTATCCATCATACGAACAAAAGTAGCACCTGAGTTCATCATACCAAATGGAGTAACAGTAAACTGATAATGTCCGAACGGCGTTATAAATGCGCTCTTCTGTCGGCTATCTTTATCAAGTGGTACCTGTCAATAGCCCTTAGTTAAATCAAGTTTACTGATATATCGTGCTCTGCTGACTTTATTCAGTACCTCATCCATGCGTGGCATAAAAATCGGGTCGAAGATAGTCTGTTTGTTCAAGGAACGATAATCGGCACAAAATCTAAGTGTGTTGTCTTTTTTCTTGATCAGTACTATCGGAGCTGCATACGGACTGTCAGACGGCTCAACTATACCTGCAGCTAACATATTGTCAATCTCTTCTCTGACCTTATCTCTAAGTGCGTATGGTAGTGGGTACGGACGTTGGTAAATCGGTTCATCTGTTTTTGTAACTACTCTATGTTCTATAATATTTGTTACCTTAGGTACGTCACTAAAGATGTCTTCATATTCTGATAATAATTCTTTAAGCTGCTGTTTTTCGACAGTTGTCAATTCTGGTGAGATCGTAACGTCATCTACATTTTCTTTGCTTTTCAACACTGGAGTTATATCTGTAGTCATCTCACTATCATCTGTGCCTTCATCTGTGTTAAGACCTGAAATTACATTTAAGCACGCAGCAATATCTGTTGTGACATTATTATCAAGATCATTATCTACCCGCTCATGCCATAACTTCAACATATTTACATGAAATACTTTGTCTTTTCCTCTAACCTTGACCTTATAGTCAACAGGACTAACTTTATCAGTCACTATAAATGGTCCTTTCCAACTCGCTAACAGCTTTGATGTATGTGTAGGCAATAATATAAGCACCTTTTGACCAACTTCAATCTTTCTGTCTCTAGCTTTTCTATCATAATAAAACTTCTGTCTTTGTTTCGCTTTTGTTTCATTTTCAATGGCGTACTCAGCCATTGTTCTCAACTTTTCTCTAGTGTCTAATAAATAACTCAACACAGAGTTTTGACATGTACTAGGCTCTTCCCACTCTTCTTTAAGTACTGCTAGAGGTCCTCTAATGTGCCTGCCATATAACAATTCAAACGGTGAGAAACCAGTACTCTCATTTGGTACCTCCCGATATGCAAATAATAAGTAGGGGATATATGCATCCCATGTTTTTGGTGTCTGTCGTGCATATGCCTTCAACATTTTCTTCAGTACACCGTTAAACTTTTCACAGAGTCCATTACACATAGCATGATAAGGACTAGTGCGTAACTTACTTATCTTTAATAGTCTACATACCTCAACCATCAGCTCTGACATAAAGTTACTGCCTTGGTCTGTCAACAGCTCCCTGGGTATGCCAACTCTAGAAAATAAACTTATAAGAGCATTAGCGACTGTAGAAGCTTCTTGGTCTTTTAAAGGAATTGCTTCTGGATATTTAGTGGAATAATCGACGCAAACAAGTACATAACGGTTTTTGTCATCAGTCATAGGCAAAGGGCCAACAAAATCAATAGCAATGCGCTGAAATGGCTCATCCATAGGTGGTATGCTAATCAATGGAGCACGTGGTACTCTACCCTTCGATGTACCTATCTGACAATCTGGACAAGACCTACAGTATTCGGCAATATCATTAAATATACCTGGCCAGAAAAAGTGCTGCATGATTCTGTCTCTTGTTTTCTTATTCCCAAGGTGACCTGCCAACGGAATATCATGTCCCAACGAAAGAACTGTTCCTCTCAACTTGCTTGGTAATACAATTTGCTGAATAACTTCACCACTTGGCTTAGTATACACTCTATATAGTAAATCTGAATTATATATAAAATAAGATGCTGGGTTATCATGCACATCACTTACATAAGATTTTACCTTATCCAAAGTCTCATCTGTCTTCTGTAACTCAATCAACTGCTTCCTATCACAAATCTTAAAATCATGGCATACGTCTGAAAAATCTATAGAATGAGATATAGGTATATCGCTACTACGCTGAACATTCGTCTGATCAATCATAATATCTGCTTCATCCTGCTTCTTCTTTCGAGATCGAGTCTCAACTGCATGACATGGGACTGAGTCACCTGAAACAAAAATATCTTCTCCACTAGTCACTGATAAACCATCGACACTATGTGGTACTGATGTGTTCACATAGTTTCCAACAATCAGATCTGCAAACGGTGTATCTAAGATCAATGCAATAATATCACCTGAAATATAAGGAGTAGAAATATTAATACATACTTCTGGACACTGCTTCACTGAACCATCTGCTAAACATATGTCTCTAGTCTGACCTGTAAGACAATCTGGGTTAGTAAACCTACTATGAACAAATACAGTAGAACAACCTGTATCTCTCAAAACTGAGATTTTATCACTATCGATCTTACCTTCTACTATATCAAGTC
Organism: Mytilus trossulus; assembly: GCF_036588685.1. Lineage (NCBI taxonomy): Eukaryota > Metazoa > Mollusca > Bivalvia > Mytilida > Mytilidae > Mytilus > Mytilus trossulus. The sequence continues at coordinate 32,807,701 of NC_086382.1, read as the reverse complement.
CATGTACCTGTACCTTGTCGCCATTACATGAAACACCAGGCAACTTAACAGTTTTTTTTACTCCTACTCCAAAATCAACCAATCAAAATGCTGAATTTCATGTTTCGAGCATGATTGTTGTGCTCAGAGCACTGAGCAAAGTTTTATGACTTCAACCCCAGATCTTACAGCACATTTGGGAGTCATTGCTAAATAAAACCACCCGCATCTGAAATGTAAAAAAGATGTGGAGTTATCTCTCTTTGTTCAAATCTAGTTGGACATGTCCTCAGTACAAAAACATGTATAATCCATTCAATTATTATTCAAATGAACCATTTAAATTTAATTATTTTATTGTCTGATTTGTTTATAATGTTATTATTAATTGAAAGCATACTAGTAACTTGATTGGCCATCAACATTATCTCTATCTCTATCTTACATGTATGATTTAACTTTAAAACATTTTTTTTAAAGCAGATATAATAGATATAAGAATTAAGATGTGGTAGGAGTGCCAACATTTATTCTTAGTATGCTGCTGAAATGTCTCAGTCATAAATATTTATTTGACTAAAATTAAAAACATTCGAGAGGTTATTTACGTGTAAATTGCATTGACCGATCATAACTATCAAACTGAATAACAGTTACGTTAAAAACAACTTTTGTGAGAATATGTATTTTTTCGGAGGAATATTTCCTTAATTGACAATAACATGGTGACAACTGGTTAGAAACTCTGCTGCTGTTCCGCTCGTTTTTGTCAGCGAAATAAAATGAGCATATTTGCAGTACACATCTAATGAATTTTAAAATCCTTAAAATGGAACTATAAACTTAAAAAGAAAAACATTTATGATATAATGGGGCATCCCGAAAAGGCATTGCATGCTTGCTTTATTCACTCGCGTCATAAAAATATGCAATATCATTATTATTTTGTATTTGAATTAACTATAAAAGGACTGTAATGGTGTGAATTGAAACAGGAACCACCCAGCTGTGCTATCATCCAGCTATTTGATTAATGAAAGAGGAACATTCATGCTGATTTTAAACATTATTTAACAGTATGTAATGTTTAAATAAACTTATCGCGGCTTTAATCCCGTCCCCTGTAGCTTTAATCCCGTCCCCTGCAGTTTACACGAGAGATTTAACCAAAAATATGGAATCTTAATATCAGATTAGATATAAGATAATGTTGTACATAGTTAATCTCGAAAATTCAAAGGACAAATGATAAAAAAACACACACGGTTTTAAACAAAAAAGTACCCACGTGCCCCCAGTTTAAAATTTATTTTTTATAACAAGTTCACAATTTGGACACCTTGTTTGGCAAGTATATATATGATACTAGGTTCTGATATTACAAAAATAATAATTGCTTTGCATTTGAACAACAGTGAAATCATTTCTATGAGACCATGATGAGACAAAACATATTTATAAGGAAAATGTTTGATTTACGTAAATGACATAATAACCCAACGACAAATTATCTGAATCGCAACATGTAACCTCCAGTACTGAGACAGTCCTACACCCACTTTATTTTTTTGGTGGATATATTTGTCTAAATGGCAATCATAGTTTTACTTTATCTCCTTTATATTTGTATATCTGAAAAATAAAGAGAAACTTTATATACAAAAAGGTGAAAATAGGTAAAACAATATCAAGTTTCAAATCATCAACAGTCCACATAGCCGCGCGGATCCAGGGGGGAGGGGGCCGCCCCCCCCCCCCTTTCGTGGGAAAAATTGGTTGATTATATAGGGAATCATTGAAGCATGACTGGAGCGGGCCCCCCTTAGGTCAGTCAGCGGGCCCCCCTTAGGAAAAGTTCTGGATCCGCCACTGGTCCATATACATTGTGAATAAATAGCAATCTAGAAATAAGAATCATTAAATAAGGGGGATAAGATATGAAATACCTCAACTAGATTTTACAAAAGCGGTTCTGGACTTTGGACAGATAATTGAAAATGTGGCTAACTTAAACTACGCTGTTTAAGATCTTAACCCTCCATAAGTAGATTAAAATAACGTCCATAAAAACAGGAAAAACACTTTCCTCTTGTCTTTTTAAGTTTACACTTGTAATCCTTTTTTTTTGTACCTAATATCCTTGGTCATGTTATTACATTTTAGACAATAATGAATTAAGTCCCAATTGCTGCTTTTCTATCTAAGAGTCATCCGACCTTCCAAATGATAAAAAAATTATAGAGATATATATTTTAAACATTTTTGAAAAAATGATTTTTCCTATTTTCTCTCTTCTGGTATAAAAAGAAAGCATAAAACAAATATGTGATGTTTTTTTTGGGCTTAAAATGGTAATTGAAAAAGCGTATCCCATTGCTCTACAGAAATTGTCTAGCAATTACCGATTTTGCGGTTAATCTATATGTATATGAGTATACCCACATGTATATGTGTTCTCTTCATCAATATAAATTGCTTTTTAAACTTGATTGAGAAACACCACAAACGATGATACTCAAAAGAAGAAAAAGATGTACTAGTGGTTTATTATAACATATAGCCTATTACACATACATGTTTTACAAATCTATGAATTTCATGTAGAGTTGTATATTATATTATTTTGTTAACAATACTATAGCAAATGATCCCTCTGCGATACATATACTTATAATGATAGTGCACATGTGATAGATTAACTTGATGCCAATGCATAAACATATTATCAAGGAGGTTACATAAGATCCTATAACCTCCTTGATAAGATGGATCAATTAATTAAGTTAAATATGGATTGCTGTCTTTATTGGCATAAAACTCACATCATTTCTTCGTTATACGGAATAAGAATACACTTTTGTCAATGAATAAATCCCAAAAGTTGTAACGAACATATGACGTAGATGCATAATACGAAAAATAGAAGAATATTGCATACAATATTACACACTAGTCAAACAAATTCAAAAACTATTATTTCGACCTTCTGAAAACAGCTATTTTAAAAGACGTAGGTCCGGTAAGGGCCGATTATGGCCTCAAATTTTAGGTTCATCTGATGAAAGATGTTTGATACTTTCACTTAAATGTCTTCAGTCAATTCACTTAGTTTATGTGAAAGATTCGTACTGATTTTTTCATTTAAGACGCTTAAATTCAAGCTTAAAAATGACAAATATATCAAATATGCCATAATAAGTCACTTTTCAGATGTTTTTTTTGTCAAAAATGAAAGTGGCCGCATTTGTGTTCACTCTCAAACTTAATATATGTTATCTATCATCATCAAATACAACTTACATTTGAATATTAAGAAATCCATGAACACAAATGCGGCCTCTTCCGTTTAAGACAAAACACGTCTAAAATTGAACTCAAATGGTAAAAATGCGAAGAGTTCAGTAATTTAGCATGACATAATGATGTTAGTACCCGATATATGTGCATTGTATTGTCAAAAAACAGCCCACATTTATGTAACAGAAGTATTCTACTTTCCAATAAATAGCTTAAAAATTCTAACAATTTTGTAAAACTGCTATATTTTGGGGCAAAAAAGGGGTATTACTGGACCTACTCTCAAACTTTATATATGTTATCTATCATCATCAAATACAACTTACATTTGAATATTAAGAAATCCATGAACACAAATGCGGCCACTTTCGTTTAAGACAGAAAACGTCTAAATTTGAACTCAAATGGTAAAAATGCGAAGAGTTCAGTAATTTAGCATGACATAATGATGTTAGTACCCGACATATGTGCATTGTATTGTCAAAAAACAGCCCACATTCATGTAACAGAAGTATTCTTCTTTCCAACGAATAGCTTAAAAATTCTAACAATATTGTAAAACTGCTATATTTTGGGGCAAAAAAGGGGTATTACTGGATCTACTCCTTTGAAAAGAATTTAATCAGTTTTGATTTAAAGACAATCATTTGAACCAAGTTTGAAAATATACCAGATTGTTCGTTTCTCTTTTGAATTTTTGAATAGTGTATCAAACTTTATATAGTTATATAGTATTGGTTTTGTTTAATGTTGAGGTTGAAAACCGTAAAATAACCATTCATTTTTTGATCGATGTCGGATTGCTGTCTTATGAAATGAAAGCGGGATGTAAGTTGACTGGCTTTATAGTGCCAAGAAATATATCTAGCTGTTTATAATGCATATACATTTTGATAAATCAATATGTACCAATCCCAGTTAACAATATCCCGATATATAGGAAGAACATTTTTCAGGATATTTCTCAGAATATGAAATTGTGAACATTTGTCCTCACAATTGTGTGACAGTGAATCGTGTCACCTGTTTGTCCTAAAGATTTCTGTTTGTTTACCCGCAATTCCTTTTTATTACAATCAATCGTATGTTCTTTTCAAGCTTTTAACAGAAAAAATATTAATCTCAAAGAAACTTCTCTCTTTAAAAAATAAAAAATAAAAAAAAGGTGAAATAAATGGGGTTTTTTTTCTTCAAAACTTGCTTTTATAATTCGGACATTTTTTTTTTAAAGCTTTACGCAAATCTTGCCATATGGTCCTGCCGTTAAGATTCCCACTGATTAATCAATTAACACATTTAGACCATTGCGACATCCATCGACAATTACAAGTAGTATCAAACTGAGATGTCTTGTCCTGTTAACTGGATAAACTGGACCCCTGTTGTGTTTGTTTATCGCTGAACACTAACGGTGGAGAGATTTAGATGAATTAGTAACCCGAATAATCCAGTCGTTATATTCCGACTCACTATCGATCGCTACACCTCGAGAGGACATTGACCGATAGAGGGCGCTGAATTATTCGAGTTAATGAATTAGCGGACCAGTTTAATGGACAGTGGACACTGCTTCTATACTTTGAGTTATCCCCCTTAAAAGTGTTCATTTAACTTTTGTACATATACTTCTTTTAAAAGACATCTATTAAATGTCAACAAACAGCCGTCAACAAAGTAAAAAAAAAATCTTTGAAAAATGTTATCATTACGACATCCGTCATAAAAAAAATAACAGTATAACCAGAGACATATATTAGTATACATGTCTCTGATATAACTGAATGATGGTCGTTTTCCCCAAGTAGAAACTCTCGACATGTGTATGATCTTGTACTACAGTAAATAAAAACATCACGAAACTATACCAAACGGTGGAAAAATGTTCGCACATATCAATGTTTCGAAATAAAGCTTATGTATATCACTGTATTCGGATATAAAATGCAGACATTTTCATATAATAATGACATTATAGACGATTGTTTGCTAATATAACACACAAATTTAACGACTTTTATAACTCTATACATACATTTATATTGACTCGATGTTGCAAAATATCAAAACATTTCAAAAGTTCAAAATAAACAATTTATGCAAGAAAGCATTGTAAAATACAATGCATATTTCCTAACACACATGACACTATTTATTTGGTAATTTGTTTATAGATCGTCCTGAACATGCATTACTGTAACAGATGTGCCACTGGACGTTAAGCAACCACAACCAAATCAACCATTCATATAAACCGAGGTATCTTAAATTCGAAATTTGACTCTAACGCGGGAGTTTCTCGCTGCATTGAAGACCTATTGGTGGTCTTCGGCTGTTGTCTGCTCTATGGTCGGGTTGTTGTCTCTTTGGCACATTCCCCATTTTCATTCTCAATTTTAGTATTTGTAATAAAATGCAACATCTACCTGAAAGTTTTAAATATTTGCAATTGAAACATAATTTAATAATCCGCATTTACTGTGATTGTATATTGATAAAAAACCATGGTCTATCAAATCTGTCCACACCACTGGCAATTCTTACATACATATCTTTGATTGCTTGCATATTATTTGCATAACGTCCAGTGGCAAATATTTCAAACATGTTCATGACCGGAGAACAAATTAACAATGAATACAATAGTTAGGTCTTGTAATAATATCCGTCCGGAATAAAGGTCGGGAAAATTGTGACTGCTGCTGTTAAGCATATAAAAAGTAATTAAGGTATGCAATATATGACAGCGTCGAATATTTGTACACATACAACAGTTGATACAAACTTACATTTTCAGGCAGCCAATGTAAATATTTACAATAATTAAATTTTAAGTAAATTATGGAAAGTAATATATACCACATTTTTCATAGATATAACGGAAGATGTGGTATGCGTGCCAGTGAGACAACTCTTAAACCTTTATTTCTGACTTTATTTGATATCTGTGCATGCTAAAGAGCGGCATTCGTGGACAGGCGCGCGACCCATCCCATAAAAAAATATGTAATTTTTAAGATAGAAAATTAAAGATTTTTTTTTATCAAAATATGGTCCTCATAATTCTCAGGAGCTTTTCTCCCCCCTATATAAACGACAAATCTTTGATTCGGCAACAAATATGTATACATGTATATTTTAATCGTCACAAATTGGATAAAATTGTGCAGCATGCCTTTTTTTAGCAACTACTGGGGTTCTGAAATACATATTATTAATACCACATGCACTAAAGTGTAAATTATTCCCATCTTATTGATAGTTCATTAATTACTGTAATATATTTACGTGATCAAGTCCTACTAATTGAGAGCAGATTTGTTTTTGTTGGCACGTTTTGACATCACGAAAAGTAAAATCAGAAATCTCTCTTATTCATATAGTTGAATCTTATTCTTTTTATAAAATTAAAGAAAAGACAAAATACAAAGAAGCGTAACACGAATAATGCTCGAAACAATACAAAATGTATATACTAGTACCTAAGAACAGAAAACATTTATTTTGGCAAACTAACCAATATATAGGTATATGTCTCATTCCAATAGAACATCCTTGAACTTACATATAATCCTAGGTTATTTCATTATCTAAGTGTTGCATTGAAAGCATATATATCACATATATTTATTTGTTGCAAAGAGGTTTGATGAACATTTAGCAGAAGTCCCAATTCAAGTACTATAGTAAATTATTTGTATACTTATTATTAATGATTTGAAAGGCGGAGTTTATTCTAGTATAGCTTTAAATTAATAAACGATGATTACTAGAAGCACAAAAAAGACAAAATTGCAATATTGTATATCATAGAATTTTATAAAAAAATAACCTCTTATAATTAATTAAATACAAATTTGCAAATAAAATATAAAATATTAATCAACATATTAAGATATTCCAAAATCTGGTAAAATAGATAATATTTTACTCAAAGAAAGTTTTTGTAAAACATCGATTGACAATAGTCATGATAGTGGTAAAACTTTGAGGAGCAGTGTACACTATTCAAAATGATCTAAAATTAAAAGCATTTATGTTTTAAAGCATATTGGATTGATTGAAGAAGAAAACTGAAAAATAGGATAAAATTTGTTACTTTAAATCCTTTTTTTTCCCATAATTTCGCAAGAAAAAATATTATTTTCACTGAAAATGTAATGACTTTTGATTTTAGCATCACATTCATCAATTTGACGTACTGAGTGCATTTAAACTAGACCATGTGCAAAACGGCAAAAAATGAATAAAATGATTTCCAATTCTGACCCCTTTTCTCAAAGTTTGCGAACAGCGAAGCTTTCAGCAATTTAACCAACATATATGTAGTTATTTGAATACATAAATGAATGAAGATTAAGGAAACACAAAAATTAAAAATAAATTGGGATTTTGTTTTACTTAATTTGTTCAAAAGTTGTGTTGCTATATATTTTCTTAGTAGTATATATTTCTTATGCAAAATACGAATTTATTTCAAGTTATTTTATTTTGATACATAAAAAGTGTACAATAATTAATAAAAAAAAAAAAATCTAAATCCATAATTTACTGAGAAGTGGAATACATGAAAACAAATTACATCCCCAAAAATTGCAACAACCAGAGTACATAATAATACACGATTGCATACTAATATTTGGAAGTTATATGATCAGTGATTGAGTGCCAGCAGAAGCATCAATATCTGGAGATAATTAGCACCCCGTTGAATAATCTGGCCATGGTATTAGTATCATCGCTTTCCAAAAACCGACAATGACAGTGATCAGCCAATCAGATTACAGTAAACTAATCGGTGTCCATTAATATAGTATAAAAACTCCAGAAACCCTTGCCAGGACAGCTTTAGACTTGTAGACTTGTAAGTATTACAGCGTGTTTCCTTTCATTCCTTTCCCCTTTTTGATTGTGTACTATATACTTTAAAAAATCAAGCTTAAATATTTTCAAGATTTTTTTTTCTTCTGATAAATACTGAACCGATAATGACAAATATAATTACTGGAGGCTAAAAATTTAACAATATCTTATTTTTATTGGATTTCAATTAGTACTATAGAACGGGAAATAACGGAAAAGTCATTGGAAGTTATATGCTTTCATTGGTGCTTCCTTTTTGACAAAAAAGCCTTATATCTTAATAAACTCAACTGCTAGTCAGAGAATCAATCACTTAACACCCTAATTTTTAACTTTTTCCTTCTCCTTGATCCTTGACATTTTAGAGCTATTCTTTTGCAGAGCAGAGCTGTGTCGGCAATTCTTAACGGACTTGTCCAGAGTATATAAAGTCTCCTTTACATTTTCGCTATATCAAGATGGCGTCTCAAATCGATCCCAAGGATCCTGATTATCCATACTTAATGGTAGATAGGAAGAAGTTATTGGCGCAACAAACTAAGGAATTCGATGGCAAGAAAATGTTCTGGATTACCGACGACAAAGAAGGATTTGTTAAGGCTGAAATTCAGTCCACAAAAGGAGATGATATTACAGTGAAATGTATTGACTCCAACCAGGTACAGTCATTTTTATTCCTATATATTTATTTACCCCGAGTGCTTAACCGTTGTTTTAGCCTACGGTTTCAGAGCTGATTAATTTTATTAATGCTTAATAACCTCTAAGGATGTTCGCTCCTCTTTCAAATTACAGGCTTATAAAAAAATGAACGATATATAGGATATAAAGAAATGAATATGAAAAACCCAGAAAAATGAAAGCTCCGTGCTTTGTTTTTTTGGGATAAATATAAAATTGAGAATGGAAATGGGGAATGTGTCAAAGAGACAACAACCCGATCGTAGAACCGACAACAGCAGAAGGTTACCACCAGGTCTTCAATAGTCAATTTAGGCGGGAATTGATTCTCTCTGGATTTTTATAAAATTAACATAACCATCATTTCGGCCACGAGCATCACTGAAGAGACATGTATTGTCGAAATGCGCATCGGGTGCAGGAAAATTGGTACCGTTAATGTTATTATTCTCTCAAAAACCATGAAAAATAACAAGTATTTTCAAAGATGTTCAAAAATTGATTTTAAAACTATATGCAATAAATCTATGTTAGCGAGCTCATTTTCTATTGGCACTAAATGGACAAAATGATTAAATATCTGACAAATATCTGACAAATTGACAAAAAACAAGAATAGCGAACATCCTTAATTGTTTGGTTTATACTTACAGGGGCGGATCCAGCCATTTAAAAAAAGGGGGGGTCCCAACCCAGGACAAAAAAGAGGGGGGTTCAATTATATGTCCCCATTCAAATGCATTGATCGTCCCAAAAAAAAGGAGGGGGTCCAACCCTCGGAACCCTCCCCCTGGATCCGCCACTGATTTCATGTTAAGGGAGTACTTGTACACTGTAACATAAAATGCGCAATGATGTTAGATAATTAACACGCGATAAATGGAAATAAATTATTACTAGATTCCGGAATAAGACGCAATTATGGTAATTATCACGATCCTATCACTTAAGCATAGTATAGTTTTGAAGAAACATGTAATATTTGACACTGGACGTAAAGCATCCACCTTGCAAAAAATTCAGCTAAAAGGACCAAAAAAAATCAGAATATAGAAAAATATGGCACAAAAAATAAGAGAATAAAGGGTAAACATTTAAAAATTTGAGAATAATAAGCAATACAGATCAAGAATAGAGAAGAATGGTCTACTGAATAAGAAATAAAGGATCCCCAATCAGACCCTCTTTTCACTAACCTGTGATGTTTTATTTCTTTACAGGACAGAACAGTTAAGAAGGATGACCTCCAACAGATGAATCCCCCAAAATATGAAATGATTGAAGATATGGCCAACATGACATTCTTAAACGAAGCTTCTGTACTTCACAATCTTAGAGCTAGATATTCAAACTCACTTATTTACGTAAGTTTGTTAATCATTGAAGGCAGATAATTGTTGTTATAAATTCCTTCTGTCTTCATGTTGCAATTTACGTTAACTTTTAGCAGTTAATTTGATTTCAATGACAAAATATTTTAAAATCTGCAAATTTCTGTTTCATACGTAATGGTCATTTAAATATTGTTATAAAAGAAATGAATCCTTGGAATTAGGTAAAATATACTTTTGTCTCTGGATGAGTTGTCTCATTGGCAATCATACCACGTCTTCTTATTTTCATATCTAAACAGTTCAACATAGAACTCTATTGGGATAACCAAGAGAACTCTTTTTGTCAGAAAACACTGTCAAACAAACTATCCACACTGATCTGTGTCCACACTAGTTTTTAAATTTAAATGTAGAAATTTTATCTTTGCCTTACAGACTTACTCTGGACTCTTCTGTATTGCCGTCAATCCCTACCGACGTCTGCCAATCTACACAGACAGCGTTGTTGCTAAATTCAAGGGAAAGAGGAAGACTGAGATGCCTCCTCATTTGTTCTCTGTGGCTGACAATGCTTACCAGTCCATGGTGCAAGATCGTGAAAACCAGTCTTGTTTGATTACGTAAGTTCTAAAAATATATTTTCGGTACCATTTGTCATTTGGTTAAACCCTTAAAATCATTGGTGTATTACAAACCCAATATAGTAAAGTACAGCTGAAAATAAAGATCTTATGGGAAGATTTCAAATCTTTTTGTTCAATGAGGTAATTTTCGTGTACATAAATGGCCTCCCTTAATTTTTTTCAATTCTCCTTTCTACTTCCCACAAAATGATTTTTAGCTCTGAATAAAACAAAATCTATTTCATGTCATTAAAACACTTTCCCTTTCAGAGGTGAATCCGGTGCCGGAAAGACAGAAAACACCAAAAAAGTTATCATGTACTTCGCCAAGGTCGCTGCCTCTCTAGGAAAAAAATCTGATGAGGAATCAGCAGCAGCCTCAAAGAAGGTGAATAGTCATACATACTATCATTTTTATTATTTGTCAGTTTGAAACAATGTAAATGTATTAAAAGTGTTTAACATTAAAAACAGAAAGATGAGACAATTTTTAAATGGAATTTACTTAGCAGCTACTTTGTTTTGAACTTTTAATTTTGAAATTGTGATCTGTTTTCATTATACATTAATAGGTTTACTGTATATTTGTAGGGTTCATTAGACTTGTTTTCATTGTATATTAAAAGATGGTTTTGCATATTTGAAGGGTTCATTAGAAGATCAGATTATTCAGGCTAACCCTGTACTTGAAGCCTACGGTAATGCCAAGACTACCAGAAATAACAACTCATCTAGATTCGTAAGTTTATTCAAAATGTAGTGTTAACTTGTTATTTCTCAATTTGGAATTTTTAAAAATCGTACAGTACCTATTAATACAGGTAACAGAATCATTTCTTAACAGCGTGGACAACCGCAATACTCTTGATGGTAATAATACTGAATGGTTTACCTTTAACTTATTACTCTAGTAACTATAAATACAAGTTATACGTATATTCATCTTTTTAACCAAAACAATGCAGTGTATCTGTGTCTGAAAATTAAATATATTTTGATAGTTGATTATAGTCTTCGTTAAAATTGATTTGTGAAATGTTGACATTGTTTGAAAAGAAATATTTTTTTCTATTTTACAGGGAAAGTTTATCCGAATTCACTTTGGTCCTGATGGTAAAATTGCTGGAGCTGATATTGAAACATGTAAGTAATTTATTGTTTCTGAAATAATTTGTTTATGTAAAAACAAATTTGAAAGTTTCAAGCTATTATTCCATAATAAATAAACTAAGGCTTAGAAAACATAAATTGGATATAAGCCATTTAAGACAGATTTCTTAAGAAATGATAAAACTTATTCTAAACTAGTTTTTTTTAACAAATTTCTTTAACACTTACTTATTTCTTTTTAACAGATCTGCTGGAGAAGTCCCGTGTCACCTTCTGTTTATCTGCCGAAAGAAACTACCACGTGTTCTACCAACTGTTGACACCCGCCATGGCAGAAAATCATGAAATGATGTTGGTTACTCCAGATCCAGCACTTTATACATTTATCAACCAAGGTGCTCTTACAGTAGACTCCATTAATGATAACGATGAAATGAAGGCTATGGACGTGAGTACAAAAATAATAATGCTTCTCAAAACCGATACGCTTTAGTTCTATCCGCTGATAATTCCAAGATTTTTTATGAGATCTGTACAAATCATTCAAATTGGATAGAAAACTTATATGTATATATATAGTTCGGTAAATGAAGAGTTTTTTTTGTTAATTTATCTTCAACTTTTTTTGATCTGAAATACAGGCCAATTACGAGGTCCTTTCATAGAACATAAGTTTATTCAGTGTCTTACCCAAAATACTTTTACAAATTAAAATCATTTCTTTGAAATTGTTCTTATAAGCATCAGATAGCATAGGATAATGTTTCGAAGCAATTACCTCCATGCCGATATTTGCATGATCAGGAAATTATATAAAAATTATGTGTGGCTCAAAACATTTAAACCTCTATTTTCAGGAAGCTTTCGACATTCTGGGCTTCTCAAACGAGGAGAAGAAGAGTTGTTACAAGTGTACCGCCGCTATCTTGCACATGGGTGAAATGAAATTCAAACAGAGAGGAGAACAAGCTGAACCTGATGGCACCACCGAGGCTGAAAAAGTTTCATTCCTGCTAGGAGTTAATTCAAACGATTTCATTAAATCTCTCGTCAAACCAAAGATCAAGGTCGGCACAGAGGTCGTATCACAGTCTCGTACCAAAGATCAAGTCGTCAACTCCATCAGTGCTATGTCTAAATCTTTGTATGATCGTGTGTTCAACTGGTTAGTGAAGAGAGTCAACACGAGTCTTGATACTAAAGCTAAAAGAAACTACTATATTGGTGTACTGGACATTGCAGGTTTTGAAATCTTTGATGTAAGTGCTTAATTATTTTGTGATGGTGATCATATTATCTTTTTTTTCAAATCGAAATTTGAAATTCAAAGCAACAAATTATTTCTAATTGAACAAAAATGGAACAGGTTTCATGAAAAATATGTCGTGCTTTTTGTATTGTGTCCATGTAGTAACATAGACCGTAAGGGATATTTTAACAACATCATGAAATTTAGAAAAAAACAAATATATATCAAAAGAAAGGTCTTTTTTTATTTCTAGTCTTCATCTTGATTATTAAATAAATGAAATAGAAGACGGTTGCATATACGCAGTTATTTCATGAATATTTTTTTTTCGCAGTTCAACACATTTGAACAATTATGTATTAACTACACCAACGAGAGACTTCAACAGTTCTTCAACTACACCATGTTTGTACTGGAGCAGGAGGAGTATAAGAAAGAAGGAATCCAGTGGGAATTTATCAACTTTGGTATGGACTTGCAAGCCTGTATCGATCTTATCGAGAAGCCTATGGGTATCTTGTCCATCCTTGAGGAACAGTGCATGTTCCCTAAGGCTGATGACAAGTCCTTGAAAGAAATGATGTTTGGACAACACATGGGCAAATCACCCAACTTCACAAAACCAGGAAAGGCATCCAAGGGCAAGAATGGCGACTTTGAACTCCATCATTACGCCGGAGTTGTAAGTATATAAGTAGTAACAAAACATTTCTGTGAAGCTGCAAAACCGTTAATGAGAACGTTAAACGACGTACCATTTACATGTTTATATAAAAAAAGAAAATCAAAACTAATGATATATTTTATGGAGTACAAATATATCTGTCTTCTTTTCTATTCTCAGTTGATGCATATATTGCAATAAAGTTAATATTTTATCTCCAATATTAAAGGTACCATACAACCTTAAGGGATGGTTGGACAAAAACAAGGATCCCATCAACGAAACTGTAGTAGCATTGTTGGCACAATCAAAGGAGCACTTAGTCCAAACACTCTTTGCAGCAGAAACACCCGCTGAAGGAGCTGGTGGACCCAAGAAGAAGAAGAAGTCCTCTGCTTTCCAAACCATCTCCGCCGTACACAGGGTAAGTCAGTCTTTAGGGACGGTGTACTCAATTCGCTCCTTAATTTAATTTTAAATCATATCAATGCACCAATTTTCTCCTTCATTTTGAAATATCAAATATTCATTGGAGATCTTTTATTTGTATATTTTATTTTACAAATCATCAGAATAAAAGACATTAATTCATGAGATAAAATATCTAGATAAAATATGTTCAACTTGTTGGAAATGATAACATTATAGTTTTTTGACAATATTAATTTCATTTTCACAGGAATCTTTGAACAAATTGATGAAGAACTTGTACGCCACCCATCCTCATTTCGTCAGATGTATCATTCCAAACGAATTGAAACAGCCAGGTAAGTGTGTACCACATAATAAACCTTTTAACGTTGTTATTGATTTTGTAGCCAACAGAGTTTAAGCAATGAAAATCGTGTCTTAACCAGTTATTCAAATCTGTCAATTATCTTAAATGTTCATATCAGTTAATGCTTTTACGTCCTATAATCGGTCAAAAAAAAGTTTATTTTATAAATACTGATACAGAAAATATTCCATGTCTACCTATTTATTGAATTGCTTAACAAGATACATAAAATAACGTTGAAATATTTTCAGAAAAAGCTTAAATATTCTTTGTGTTGGAATATTATAATAACTAGGATTATTACCAAGAGAGTAATGATATATCGTTGTGAGTTTCTTTGGAAAGCTAACACTTGTATTTTGAAATGTTTCCAGGTCTTATTGATGCTGCTTTGGTATTGAACCAGCTTCAATGTAACGGTGTACTCGAAGGAATCCGTATCTGCCGTAAAGGATTCCCAAGTAGAATAATATATGCTGAGTTCAAACAAAGATACTCAATTCTCGCTGCAAGTGCTGTTCCACAGGGATTTGTTGACGGCAAAGTTGTCACAGAAAAAGTACTGTTGGCTTTACAGCTTGATCCAGCAGAATACAAACTTGGAGGAACTAAAGTCTTCTTCAAAGCCGGTGTTCTTGGAAACCTAGAAGGCATGCGTGATGAGCGTCTAGGTGCTATCATTTCCATGATGCAAGCCCACGTCAGAGCCTTTTTGATCAGGAAGGCCTACAAGAAACTTCAGGATCAGAGGTTAGTAATTGTATTATACCATTGAAATCATTGAAATAAAAGAACATACTGATATCAAATGTTTGTTTTACCATTATTATTAACTATTTCTTTCTTCATATATTTTGTGTAATTAGTATTTTGAAGTTTAAAAAGGTTGTAATAAAAGTCATCAAAAATATGTTTATGCTTCTATACTATTTTTTTGTCTGATTTTCAGATTTTTATTGATACATTTTAAACGTGTTTAAATGTTATCACCAAAACATCCTTACCTTCCTATCTAACCTATTTTAAAAAAATTCACAAAACCCTTAACACACATACTTTCTTTTATATCAGAGTTGGTCTGTCTGTCATCCAGCGTAACATCAGAAAATGGTTGTTGCTCCGCAACTGGACCTGGTGGAAGATGTATGCCAAGGTCAAACCTATGTTGAACATTGCCCGGGAAGAGGAAGAAATGCAGAAGAAACTCGAAGAGATGAACAAAATGGCAGAGGATCTAGCCAAGGTTGAAAAGGTCAAGAAAGAACTTGAAATGAAGAATGTTGAATTGTTGGAACAAAAGAATGAAGCTTACTTACAATTGCAATCTGAGCAAGATAATGTCATCGACCTTGAACAAAGAGTAGAACAACTTATCCAACAGAAGGCTGAATTCGAAGGTCAAATGAAAGAGATGGACGAACGTCTGCTTGATGAGGAAGATGCTGCTGCTGAGCTGGAAGGTTTGAAGAAGAAAATGGAAGGTGAAAATTCCGAGCTGAAGAGAGATATCGAAGATCTCGAAACATCGTTGACCAAGGTAACCATGATTTATATTTCTGGAAATGTTTTAACAAAGTATCGAACTTCAATGCAAATTTGAAAAAAGGGGAAGTCCATACAACCTGACAAATTAAAATGCTGGACTATATCAACACACGGAGCTATAAATGTTGAGTTATATTAAATATCGTATTTTGCAGTATGAAGGCATGGCACTAGGTTTTGTTAGTATAATCTGAATTATTTTTTTTTCGTTTTACTGATATTATAATGATAATGATGTTGATGTTGATTTTATTAATTTAATAGGCTGAACAAGATAATACTCACAAGGAAAGCCAAATCAAGACTCTCCAAGGTGAGATGGCACAACAAGATGAAAAAATTGGCAAAATGAACAAAGAAAAGAAACACTTGGAAGAGGTTAACAAAAAGACAATAGAAGATCTCCAAAAGGAAGAAGACAAAGTTAATCATCTTAACAAACTGAAATCAAAACTTGAACAGACTCTTGACGAGTTCGAAGATAACTTAGAGAGAGAAAAGAAAATCAGAGGCGATGTTGAGAAATCCAAGCGTAAGGTTGAACAGGACTTGAAGGCAACACAGGAAATCGTAGACGAACTTGAAGGTGTCAAGAGAGAAATGGAAGAGGCCAATAGGAGGTTTGTACATTATATCTTTTGTTACCTATATTTATACATATTTGGCTTTCAAATGAATTGGCTCCTGCTATCAATAATGTAAAATCGGCATACTAGTGTATGCCTCTCGTCTGGTGTGTGCTGGTTTTCGGTTAAACATTCTGTTTCAAATAAGTTTAATGTTGCTCTGTTTTTAAATTTATATCAAACTTCCATTATTTAAAATTTTAGGAAGGATGCCGAGATCAACAGTTTGAATTCTAGAATCGAGGACTGTGAAGGGGTTAATGCTCAGCAAAACAGGAAAATAAAGGATCTACAACAAATTATTGAGGAATTGGAGGAAGAATTGGACGCCGAGAGAGCAGCAAGAGCTAAGGTATTTCAAAATCAAATTCTAACATAATAATAGTTATCATGTTAAAGTTATAAGTCATTTGAATAGTCATATTTCTCTGATAGTTATTTCAAAACTGGTTGTTTTCATTTCATAAAAAGAAGTCAATATAATTATAAACTTTCAGATAAACTATATCAAGAATCAGAGCAAGCCGTTATATTTTACAATATTTCTTATTTTTAGGTTGAAAAACAACGTTCTGAACTGTCCAGAGAATTAGACGAGCTTAGTTCTCAACTGGAAGAACAAGGCGGTGCTACTCAGGCCCAAGTTGATCTCAACAAGAAACGTGAACAAGAATTGATAAGACTCCGCCGTGAAACGGAGGAAATGACTCTCCAAAATGAGTCTCAAATTGCTCAGTTTAGAAAGAAACAACAAGAATCTGCCAACGAGATGGCTGACCAGATCGATCAATTGAACAAACTGAAATCAAGATTAGAAAAGGAGAAAAAAGACCTTAAACGCGAACTCGACGACCTCCAAAGTCAAGTTTCTCATTCCATGAAAAATAGGGGCGTGTCAGACAAGGTATCCAAACAGATGGAAAGCCAAATCTTTGAAATGAACAGCAGAGTCGAAGAAACCCAGAGAACCATTATTGAAATCAATACACAAAAATCCAGACTTCAGAGTGAGGTTTCTGAAGTCAATCGACAACTAGAAGATGCTGAGCATGTCATTGGTACTTTAACCAAGGACAAAACTTCCCTTACCTCCACACTGGAAGAAACCAGACGTACACTTGAAGATGAAACAAGGGTAAGTTTTTAATTATAAAACATGTAGGATATGTAATTTTTGTTTGATGTAACCATACAAATGAATTGTCATTTTGTCTTCTAAACGAAACGGGCGTCTGCCGTACAAAATTTAAAGCTGGGTATCTATGATGAGTATATTAATCACAATGAATTGCTACCAAACTTGCCTCTTTCGTAGTTTTTTTTTTCTACTTTCTATTTGACACTTTAACCGCCGGAGTCCATTATTTTAATCTACGTGCGGTTAAAATTGTTTTGTGTTACCTAAGAATGATCGATTGTATATTGAATATTTACTGGTAAATGAAATATTTTTTTTTTATACAGATACGCCAGAAATTCCAGAGTGAGATTAGAAACTTGAGTGCTGACAATGATGCAGTACGCGAAGCATTTGAAGAAGAACAAGAGGCAAAGACTGATCTCCAACGTCAACTCTCGAGAGCAAAGAACGAAACACAACAATGGAGATCTAAATACGAGAGTGAAGGTGCCAACAAAACAGACGAGTTAGAAGATGCAAAGTATGTATTTTTAGTTCAGAAGATGAATGAGTTTTCATTTTTATTGTATTATAAAAAGTGTGGACATAGATCGGGGAGGACAATAATTGTGTTATAAAAAGAGTGGACAAAAATCGGTGTGGATAATAATTGTATTATAAAAAGTGTGGACACAAATCGGTGTGGATAATAATTGTATTATAAAAAGTGTGGACACAGATCGTTGTGGATAATAATTGTATTATTTTGGCAGTGTTTTCACCACCGAGTTGTACTGTTGCGCCCCAATAGATGTTTCTAATCTATTTCTATTTCTGTGTTTCACAGTGACAGCCAACTTGATTCAATGTAAATAACATTTTATATTGATTTTATGAAAGCAGTCTTGTATTTTGTTGTATTTGTCATTTGAAAGTACTAAGGAGAAACACAGTCTGTTGTTAATTATTATTTTCCTGATTAAAAAAAACCATAGAGATTCTATCCTATGTTTAGCCAACATTATTCATTTAAAATACCTGTCCTTTCAGACGCAAACTTGCTGCAAGATTGGCAGAGGCTGAACAGGCAGCTGAGGTGGCTAATGCTAAAGCAAGTGGATTGGAGAAGGCTAAAAACAGGCTGCAAGGAGAACTTGACGATCTCCTTATTGAGGTTGAACGTGTAAGTATTAGTGCATAGATTTGTGTAATCTTTTTATTTTAACAGAAACCATATAAAAATCTGATGGAATAAACATGATTTTCCCGTTTGAAAAAAAGAGATCGAAATAAAACGTGTTTAACGTTTGAATTTTTTTGTCATGTCGGAGCCTTTCATAGCTAAAATAACAAAATATTTAGATACATTTTTTCAACTTTTATATTTTTATGTTCTTTTACAGTCAAATGTTAGCTCCAGTACTGTAGAAAAGAAGCAAAGACAGTTTGACAGAACTATCCAAGAATGGACCGTTAAAGTTAAAGAACTCCAGATCGAGGTTGATACTGCTCATAACGAGGCACGCAGTTACTCTGCTGAACTCTTTAGAATGAAAGCTCAGTATGAAGAGTCCCATGACACTATTGAGTCTCTCAGAAGAGAAAACAAAAATCTTGCTGGTAAGCTATACGAATGCAAATCTATTTTGTTTAAACTATATGGATTTAAAAGATGGTAATTCTATCTTTAAAGTAAGCATGTATCTTTTTTTTAATTTAAACCACCAGTCATTTTAATTTTATCCTTAAATGTTCAGTGATACAAGCCAACTTGTAATGTTTGTTTTCAGCATTTGATTTCGAAAGGTCCTTCAATAAATTCAGGGAATATGCAAAAGTATAGAAGATTATAATGGGTAATAATTTAATGTTTGTAGATGAGATCCGTGAGGTATCTGACCAACTAACCGATGGTGGCCGAAGCTCCCACGAGGTCGAAAAGGCAAAGAGACGTCTTGAGATGGAGAAGGAAGAACTCCAAGCTGCTTTGGAAGAAGCCGAGTCCTCTTTGGAACAGGAGGAGGCTAAGGTCATGCGTGTTCAACTGGAAATTTCTACTGTCCGAAATGACATTGATAGAAGAATCCAAGAGAAAGAGGAAGAATTTGAAAATACTCGGTATGTTAAAAAAATGACTTATTTGACAAAACTGTTGCTCTGTTTTGTCAACTTTCTGTCATTAGAATAGTTTTTTTATTTTCATTTATCATTAATAATCCTAATGTCGAAGTTTGATGTTTTTAAAATGCTTTTAAACGAGTTAAACAAAGTTTAAAATCTTCAATGCATATTAACTGTTTAATTTCAGACGCAATCACCAGAGAGCTCTTGAATCAATGCAAATCAGTTTAGAGGCAGAGGCTAAGGGCAAAGCTGAGTCCCACAGGATCAGAAAGAAGCTCGAACAAGACATCAACGAACTCGAGATGGCACTTGATACAGCAACCAGAGCTAAGGCTGAGGTTGAAAAGAACATGAAGAGATATATCCTTCAAATTCAAGAACTCCACATCAAGATTGAATCAGAAACTCGTGTACGTGATGAGTCACGTGAATCTTACGTTTTGACTGAGAGACGTTGCAACGTCCTTATCAGCGAAATCGACGAGGTCAGATCAGCTCTTGAACAGTCTGAGAGAGCAAGGAAGGTTGCTGAAGGTGAACTCTATGAAGCACAAGATCGCATCAATGAATTGGCCGCTCAAGTCAGTTCATCACAGGCTCAGAAGAGAAAGGTCGAGGGAGATATGCAAGCCATGTCTGTAAGTACTTCGTATTTTTAATTCAAGATCAAGCCCGATTTTCTGCAATGTAGAATTAGTATTACTTTTATGTGCAATTATTTCAAAAGCAAAAGTGGTTTACATTCTACGAAATAAAATGATTCAAATCAAAAGCAAATTAAAGTACTAGTATAACGTTATTCAATATTTAAAGTAAACTTAGACAATAATGGTTAAAGTCTTAAATTTACTTTTGAATTTAAAAGGCGTCTTAATGTATACTTAATATGGTTCATACTTTCTTACTCAGGCTGATCTTGATGAACTCCAAAGCGAGATCAAGGCTGCTGATGACCGTGCTAAGAGAGCCCTTATGGATACCGCAAGAATTGCTGATGAACTCAGATCTGAACAGGAACACAGTTCTCAGGTCGAGAAAATCAGGAAATCTTTGGAAATTACCATCAAGGAATTACATATCCGTGTCGACGAATCAGAATCAAGCGGTGTTAAAGGAGGCAGAAAAGTCATCGCCAAGTTGGAACAGAGAGTAAGTCACAATTATAGTAACTCAAAGGAGGAAATTAGGAAACTTGATACCAGACATAAATCAACGTGTTTTTTTCATCTTTCAATTTTTATAATTTTAAGAAATTTAACAGGTTCATTGTTCTCTGAATTAATGTATTTGATAAATAAAAGAAATGCTATACTACACCGCTATTAAAAAAAATATTTAATGAAATTGACATGGAATACATTATTATGATGCGTATTTCTTTATCAGGTCCGTGATCTGGAGAGTGAATTGGACAATGAACAACGTCGCCATGCTGAAACACAGAAAAATATGCGCAAGGCTGACCGCAGAATGAAAGAACTGGCATTCCAATGTGATGAAGACCGCAAGATGCAAGAAAGACTCCAGGACATGATGGACAAACTTCAATGCAAAGTCAAGACATACAAACGTCAAGTCGAGGAAGCTGTAAGTTATTTATCTGTTTACCCTTCCGGAGCACTTACGATCACCCCTAGTGTTCAGTAGTAGTTCGTGTTCATCACCCATAAGATTTCTATGCAAGGCTTTGTGGACTTGCTTGTGTTGTCGTTTTGTTTTTTGTCATTGTATTTGTCAGATTTACTGCGATTTATAATGTCCACATGATTTCTTCTACGTCATTTTTGTATATTTGTCTCAACTTTGAATCTTAATATACAAATAATTTGGTTGATAGCGAAAACAAAAATGAAATGTTAAAAAAAGTACTGACTCTAGACAAAAATCAATACCCCTCCTCTTGATGTTAAATAGTTGCTCCCTTACTGATTGATGATTTTGCAGTAAGGTCTCTATAAAACGGCAATGTTTTTATAAGTAGGTTATGCAGTACCAGCACATACTGTAGTAATAATAATAAGTATATTGGACATCAATTAATTATCTGGTTACTAATTAGTGTATGTGCATAAACACATGTGGCTGATTAATTGTTACTAACATAGCACAATTAGTATATTCATTATCAATGCTAATAAATGGTCATCTGGGATCAATTGTCAGATTCATAGGTTATAAAGCGCATCATTTATGCATACATTTTTTACACCAAGTCATTTCTAGTTGATTCCCACAAAGTTTATCTGAAACAATTAAATAGATTTTTGACTGAAATTTTTACTTTTTCTTTTCAATTTTAGGAAGAAATTGCTGCAATTAATCTGTCTAAATACCGCAAAGCCCAAAGTGAGGTTGAAGATGCAGAAGAACGTGCAGAGAGTTCAGAAGCATCCCTGACAAAACTTCGTTCCAAGAGCCGTAGCTCAGTTTCCAGTACTAGAACAATAAAAAGTGTATCTATTAGCAGAATGAGCCCATCAGTAAGTAGTAGTATTAGTTAAAAAAAAATATTTTTGAATATTGCTGTATTTAAAGGGTTATATGTTGTACCAATGGGGAAATATGCAATCAGCATTCGATAATGGAAACGAATACAAAATAAGTTGTAATAATAGCAAAAGTTAAACATCTAAAAACAGCTTGACTTTATTAACATTATTGTCGTTGCATTTATACATATAATGTTTGGTTCCACATGAAATGATTTATAAAGGGGTCGATATTTTTTGTTTTATTATATAGTTACATTTCACATTTCTTTTACAGAAGTAAGATGTGCTGCATTCAAAATGATATATGGATATTAAAGGTACCTATGAAATATTAATAGACAATGACCTTTATTGACAAATTATAAAGCAATCTAGTTTACATGCCAACAGAATTATAGAAGTACTACAAATGCTTAGTTATTATTAAACAATATAAGTTTTTTTTTTTAAATTAACACTTGTTTTAGTGAGTAAAAAAAGCTGGTGAGGCCATGGCTAAAAAAGAAAAAAATAATGAATACAGGCAGACAAACAAGCTACACTAAATTGCTTAAACGACAACAAAAAAACCATAGAAACCAAAGACTGAGCAACACAAACACAACCAACAACTGGGGTGATTTCATGTGCTCCTAAAGGGTAAGCAGATCCTGCTTGAGATTGGCACCCATGCACCCGTACAATTGCTAAGTTTTTAATAAACATTATATGATAAATGAACACTTGTTTTTTTGTATTACAAATCAGTGCTTTATATAGTTTCTATCTCTTTTCAGACTAGGACGGGAGACAACTCTAATTTACCCTTTATCATGTGACACAGCCAGGGAGCGAAGAAGACTGTTATGTAGTTACGTGTGAAATGAACTTTATAATTGAAAACTTGTATATTGAACTTTTAACTTATTGAATTATTTATTTATTTATTTATTCAATTTCATAAGTCTAATTTTACAGCGAACATTGGCATGTAAATGTATAATTATTGTCTGTATGACCTTTCTAGGATTTGTGTTACACAGATAATTTTTTGTTAGTCCTGCAAATAAATACAAATGAACAAACTTGAAGTCTTCTGGGTTTTTTTGGTTAAAAAACCTGATGGAATAATTAAGGAATTAACATTATAAAAGAGAGATGAAAGATACCAAAGGGACATTCAAACGCAGAAATTGAAAATAATCAATCAACGCAAAGTAAAAAAAAACCCACACAAAAACTAAAAGACAAACAACAGTATAGAAAATTAAAGAATGAGCAACACGAACCCTACAAAAAATCGGGGATAATCTCCCGTTTTCCATATATAAGCATCTGGTCTATGACTAATGACTTTTAGTTAACGAAAAATGAATGATGATTTTTATTTTACTTCCATTGTGAAAAAAATAACAAATTTGGTACCATTGCCTACAAGACAACTATCCAACAGTGTTTAAATGAAGTGGATATGCGTAAGTATAGGTTGCACTACGGCCTTCAACAATGAGAATAGCCCATACCTTATAGTGGGCTATTCATAAAAGAACCCGACATAAAAAATGTGAAATAATTGGTAAAAATTCAAACGAGAAAAATAACGGCCTTATATATATATATAACTAAAACAAATGTGGTACACATGAACCAACTTAAATACCACTAAAAAACATGCTCCTGACTTAATTAGGACATGTGCAAAAATACTGTGTGTGAACGCTCAAGCCTCCTCTTACATGAACAGTGATGTATCAGCAAATCATAAGCACAAACTGTTAAAATCAATTACAATTGCCTCAACTCGAAAGATTGGTAAAAAAAACCGGCTTTCTCGAAAATAATGGGACAGCAAACTAATACGAGAAACCCGACCTAGAAGTGGTAATAAGTAGTCAGTTTGACTAGTTATCACAAGCTGGTCTACAAAAAGTGCCTCAAGGACAAAAATCCATATTGCTTCCCTCCCTGAAAAAAATGTGGGTATGGATATCGAGGTCCTTTTCTTTATTTCCTTTAATTTTTCGATCATTTTTCTTATGTAATTTTAAATAGATATAGGAAGATGTGGTGTGAGTGCCAATGAGACAACTCTGCATCCAAATAACAATTTAAAAAGTAAACCATTAAAGTCTATTTTCTCTATTCTGGTGTCAATTTTTGCCCTTCATTCTGCACATATTATTGCCATTTTTAGCTCACCGGGCCCGAAGGTCCAAGTGAGCTTTTCTCATCATATGGCGTCCGTCGTCCGGCGTTAACTTTTACAAAAATCTTCTCCTCTGAAACTACTGGGCCAAATTAAACCAAACTTGGCCACAATCATCATTGATGTATCTAGTTTAAAATTTGTGTTTTTTTACCTGGCCAACCAACCAAGATGGCCGCCATGGCTAAAAATAGAACATAGGGGTAAAATGCAATTTTTGGCTTATAACTCAAAAAACAAAGCATTTAGAGCAAATCTGACATGGGGGTTAAATTGTTCATCAGGTCAAGATCTATCTGCCCTGAAATTTTCAGATGAATCAGACAACCCATTGTTGGGTTGCTGCCCCTAAATTGGTAATTTTAAGGAAATTTTACTGTTTTTGGTTATTATCTTGAATATTATCATAGATGGAGATAAACTGTAAACAGCAATAATGTTCAGCAAAGTAAGATTTACAAATAAGTCAACATGACCAAAATGGTCAGTTGACCCCTTTAGGAGTTATTGCCCTTTATAGTAAATTTTTAACCATTTTTCGTAAATCTTAGTTAACTTTTACAAAAATCTTCTCCTCTGAAACTACTGGGCCAAATTTTACCAAATATAGCCAGAATCATTATTAGGCTATCTAGTTTAAAAATTGTGTTTTGTGACCGGGCAAACCAACCAAGATGGCCGCTACGGCTAAAAATAGAACATAGGGGTAAAATGCAGTTTTTGGCTTATAACTCAAAAACCAAAGCATTTAGAGCAAATCTGACATGGGGTTAAATTGTTTATCAGGTCAAGATCTATCTGCCCTGAAATTTTCAGATGAATCAGACAACCCATTGTTGGGTTGCTGCCCCTAAATTGGTAATTTTAAGGAAATTTTACTGTTTTTGGTTATTATCTTGAATATTATTATAGATGGAGATAAACTGTAAACAGCAATAATGTACAGCAATTTAAGACTCAAAAATAAGTTAAAATGACCAAAATGGTCAATTGACCCCCGAAGAAGTTATTGTCCTATATAATCAATTTTTAACAATTTTCATAAAATTTGTAAATTTTTACTAACATTTTCCACTGAAACTACACGGACAAGTTCATTATAGATAAAGATAATTGTAAGCAGCAAGAATGTTCAGTAAAGTAAGATGTACAAACACATCACAATCATCTAAACACAATTTTGTCATGAACTGTCTGCTTCCTTTGTTTAATTCACATATACCAAGGTGAGCGACACAGGCTCTTTAGAGCCTCTAGTTTTCTATTCTGTAAACCCCATTATTCCAGACCCTCGTACACTTTTTCTATTCTGTAAACCCCATTATTCCAGACCCTCGTACACTGTTAGGTGTTATCATGATTTTTCGTAGGGTGGAGTTGTTATATGGAACACATGAACCCTAAAAATGACAGAAAATAAAAATAAAAAAAGTGTACAATGTTAAAAAAAAAAAGAAGTGGTTAAAGGTATGATTAAAATGAGACTGAACCAGCGACCAAATGATGTAGAAATAAAAATAGGACATTTCATGTATGTAGAGTTTCAACAGAAACTCTTACATCCGAGAATTAACTGTTGGTGCTTCGATTTTGGTCCAGTATACTTTTCATGGAAGTGAATATACATATAGGGAATCTTCAATTGTCCAAATAAATTTACGCGAAAGGAGATTTGGTAGTTACGCCAACGAGACAACAACCTAACGAAAAATAACCATAAAAGCAAACTTAATATTTGCTATATACGTACCGATTATCAGGTTATCTGCATGATGATATCGTAAAATATCAGCTGCGAGACATAATATGAAGCTTTTTGTCGAGTGAGCGTAGCGAACGAGATCAAAAAGCCTTCATATTATGTCAAGCAGCTGATATTTTACAATATCAATATGCTGATAATCTGATAATCGATTTATCGGGCTATATTTGTGTGTTTCGGAAGTGTTTTCTTTGTTTCACCAGCACTCAAAAGATGACTTGATAAGTTCGGGTCAAAGTTATTAACGTCGGTTCAAACATTATGACGTCGCTGATAAGTCCGGGTCAAAGTTATTAAGGCCGGGTCAACGTATTTGACGTCACAAAGATATGATACGGAATAATATTAACCTGACTGTTTATGACGTCTTTACACTAAATCCATTGGATGTTGGATGTGTACGGATTGATTGTTTAGTCTTAGATGCATGATTTTTTGTATTAGTTGTTAGTGGCTTTGAACTAGCTGTCAGATAACTGCGAATACTCTCAGATCTGTTCCTATTGTCTTTTTGTTGTCGGGATGTACAAGTACCTGGCCACGTCCACTTGTATTTTTGTCCATCTGATGAGTTAAGCCTTTTTCAACTGATTTTTATAGTTCGTTCTTATGTTGTACTGTTATACCACTGTCCAAGGTAAGCGGGAGGAATGGGATCCCGCTAACATGTTTAACCCCGCCACATTATTTGTGTATGTGCCTGTCCCAAGTCAGGAGCCTGCAATTCAGTGGTTGTCGTTTGTTTATGTGTTACATATTTGTTTATTGTTCTTTTTTTTTATATAGATAAGGCCATTAGTTTTCTTGTTTGAATTGTTTTACATTGTCATATCGGGGACTTTTATAGCTCCGTGACTGTGCGGTATAGGCTTTGCTCATTGTTGAAGGTCGTACGGTGACCTATAGTTGTTAATGTCTGTGACATTTTGGTCTCTTGTGGACAGTTGTCTCATTGGCAATCATACCACATCTTCTTTTTTTTTATATATATCTAAAGCATCTAGAGCTTGAACGTATACTATCTTTAACAATATAACAAGATATGAAAATAGCAAATTCGTTAAGGATTGTTTTTTAATCCTGGTTGAAAGGATAATAAATATATCATACATGGAAATAGAGAATTACCACTCCGACCCCCCAAAAAAACAACAAACAAACAAACTTCAAACACACAAAAACCAATCCACAATACTAGCCTCCTGACTGTTGACATACAGAAATGTGTCTCGACTGTATGTAATGTTGAAAATATGACCGAAAGTACAGAATCAAATAGTTTCCGTGTGAATAAGATATACATATGCTTATACAACTGCAATTTAAATATTATTTAGCCTGAGATCCTGTTTTTTACTGCTTGACAGTACTGACACGAAAAGGATGTTCGTCTAGATTCACACAAGTCAACGGAAAAAAAACCCTTATTTACAAGAAATAATTTCCGAAGAACAAATATGACAGACATAAAGCACTGAACTACATGTGCCCGACTTCGGACAGGCACATAAGGAATATGCTCAACCCATCCTAATGTAGGACAAATATAGGAAAAGAGGTCACAGGTACGGAATCCATAAAGAACACATACAAACAATCCGTGATATCCAATTAATATCTGCCTCCTCCGCCCTTGCCACAACCAGGAAAGCAACACCTATGTCTTGCTTTCCGTGGCTATCGTCGCAGTCAAAATAAGATAGGTGAAAGGATTATTTTAAATTTTCAGGATGGATACATCTTATCATTCGAAAATTCTTTTTATTTTATACCTTTATACTATACTTGCATTGAGTACACACCGTATATAATATCTCCCCGGCTTTACTAATTGGAATCATAGATCACATATAATCAATCTGAGATAACGAATCATCAATATGAGATTACGGATTAGGAATACAAGATAAAGAAATTTTGGGAATAAAAGAAAACGGATAATCAATCCAAAATAAGGGATTTGATATCCGATATAATTGATTATTACTCCAAGATCACGGATTGTTATTCCAAGATATCTGATTAGGAATAGGAGAAAACGAATTCTTAATCGTATTGAACGGATCTGGAATCCGAGTTAACTGATTTTTTTAGACGAGAGGACGTATCGGGAATCTGAGATAAAGGATAATCAATCCGAGATCATATATAAGTTATTCAAGATGACTGATTAGGAATCCGAGATGACGGATTATGATTTATAAATCACTGTTTATGAATCCGAGATGACGGATTATGATTTATAAATCACTGTTTATGAATCCGAGATCACTGATTGTTAAACCGAGACCACGGATTGTCAGTCCGTGATAATAAAATATTTATTCGAGATCAAGAGTTATCAATCCGGGATTACGGATTGGATTCTGAGATGGTGGATTATTAAACAAAGATCACAAATTGAGAATCCGAGATATCGAATTATAAATCGGAGATCACGGATTTGAAATCCGAGATAACGGATGGTAAAACCAAGATTACGGCTTTTGAACCTTAAATAAGATAACACCTTACAAATATAGATTTATTTCGTCTTCAAGCCATTGCTCCACTACTAAATTGTCTATTCTTCTTACCAGCACACTTGGTACAATTAAAAACCTGATAATAAATTGTTCAAATAAGGCCTTCGAAAATAGTGGAATTAATTATTTTTGGAGTGTCAAGAACTCGTTGGAAGTACTTGATAAATTGCATGCTTATATTGGTGATTTTGAATCTGTTCAAAGTTTTGATTATTCTACCCTGTATACCACATTGCCTCACATTCTCATAAAGAAAAAATTCACACACCTAATTAAATCGGCATTTAAAAAGTCAGAATGTGAATATATATGTTCAAACTCTTTTAGGTCATTTTTTAGTAGCAATAAACAAAAAAACTATGTTAATTAGACATGCTTTGATACTATATATGCCCTTGAATTTTTACTAGATAACATTTTTGTTCGCTTTGGGGAAAAATTCGAAACGAAAAAAAAACGAAAATTCGAATGAATGATATGCTTTATATATAAAGTATAACAATATTACTGCATATGCGTTCCTGTAACGACCAATGCTATTTTTTTGGCAAAAACAAATAGTGTTCATTATGGTCAGATTTTGGAAGATGTTAAGTTTTCAAAATTTATAGGTTTTAAAATATAAGATTGTATAATATTTCGTTTGTGTAAATTCGTCTCACATAAGTGCATACATAGACCATATCAAAATCGAATTTTTGCAGCACACACACTACATAAAAAAATGCAACGGCTTCTGGCAAATGTCTTGCAAGATGTCCAATGTCGAATTACGCCGTTTTTAACAAATAAATTGTCATTTGCGACGTAATTTATTGAAAATTTAGATTAGTTGCATTCTAAATAGTGCTTTTCCGTAATTGTGCTTTAACTTTACAAAACAGCTACATACTTTTTGATAACTTGCGTAGTCAAAACGACTTCGTTTTCAAAGAAATGAAATGTCTTGAAAGTTTGACTCAATTGTCCACTGGACGATTTTCGTACGTTTTCAACGTTGTCAATTCGGGGTACGCTATTTATGGTGGATCATCTGTATATGATAGTTCCTCAGATAGAATTTTCTTGATAGTCAGATACTATCAACAAGACCACAAAGTATTAAAAAAAAATCCGATAACTGGGTTTGTTCGTTTAGATGAGGTTCTTAAGTTGTGAAAAAGTTAGGATAACAAATCATCTTTATCAAATTTTCAAATTTGGGAAGCGTAAACTGACTATAAGATTCATGTGTATAGAATTGAAAGTGAAAAACAAATTGGGCCTTAAGCGTGGCTATATACCTCTCCACATCATACAAAGCTTGTAAACATATGAGATGAATTATAATTAACCTTTTTTTTCTGACAATCGTTTCATTTCATAATCTAATTGTACCGCTATTAAAGAAAGTATAGTGCATTTTATAAGCAAGACCCGTTTAACTTGTAATTCCCGACAAACTTTTTATATTAAAGCCATATACATAACCTCCTCCTTTTCACATCTAAATGGGAACACATTGCACTTTATTACGCTTTATGTCAATTGATCTCTGGTAGAGAGTTGTCATGTTTGTCTCATTGACACTCATCATACCGTATAATCTTCGCATTTCATATAGCTTATGCATTACCCAAATACGATATATTTTGTTGTTTGTTGCTTACGTTACATTACTTTCATAGGGAAATATTCCATGCATATTCAGTACAACAAAACATTATAAGAAGTATCCATATTGATGTGCAAAACAAAAATTGCAAGCGAAATACAAAACTTATCCCAAATAATCGGTAATCGCCGTAAAACGTAAAAATTTGACGTTACCATTTCAGACGCAATATCGTGCTTAACGTCTATACGTTCAGGTATTTCACATCCAATTTTTTATGGAAATATTCTTATAAAGCACAAAGGTGTCAGTATTCACCTCAGAAACTAACAAAACCTTTGAATAGACTTATTAAGAAGGGATATAGTTACGATACTGTTGTCAGGTCATTAAAGATTGCATATTTTGGCGTTAATATTGATTCACTTATAGGGTCTTTGCATCGGAACTAAACACATTTATTAAAAAAACAGTTGTTGGCATGACACGGGTTATGTTCTTCTCATATATGTTATGATGGTATGATACTTAACCCCTAACGGGAAGGATTGTGCCTGGTGTACATATGATGAAATCATAATCTTTCAGTCAGTTTAATTGAAGTCTGGAGCTGACATGTCAGTTAACTGCTAGTAGTCTGTTGTTATTTATGTATTATTGTCATTTTGTTTATTTTCTTTGGTTACATATTCTGACATCAGACTCGGACTTCTCTTGAACTGAATTTTAATGTGCGTATTGTTATGCGTTTACTTTTCTACATTGGCTAGAGGTATAGGGGGAGGGTTGAGATCTCACAAACATGTTTAACCCCGCCGCATTTTTGCGCCTGTCCCAAGTCAGGAGCCTCTGGCCTTTGTTAGTCTTGTATTATTTTAATTCTAGTTTCTTGTGTACAATTTGGAAATTAGTATGGCGTTCATTATCACTGAACTAGTATATATTTGTTTAGGGGCCAGCTAAAGGAGGCCTCCGGGTGCGGGAATTTCTCGCTACATTGAAGACCTGTTGGTGACCTTCTGCTGTTGTTTTTTTCTATGGTCGGGTTGTTGTCTCTTTGACACATTCCCCATTTCCATTCTCAATTTTATTAACCGATTGCAAGTTAGAGATAACGGATTATCAATCCGATCGAGATAACAGATTATCAATCCGATATCACAGATATAGGGAATTTGAGTTCATGAATTAATTTTTTATTCATGATATGTCCTTTTTTATAGCGTCCGTACACAGGAAAAAAAGTCAAAATTATAATAACAAAACATAACGGAGTTTGTTATCAGTAAAGTAAAAGCAAAATAAATATCATAAAAGATCTATACATATACACATCCATTGATCCATGTCGATACCTGTATCTTGGCATTGTACAAGGTCGTGTTTTTCTCTTATTATTTCTGACGCTTTACACTTAACCCATAGACAACTTTCGAGTTCGATGCATTGGTTTTAGTAAATATCATTCGTGCGTTTAGGTGCGCCGTTACTTTCGTTCCAATGTTGAGCGAGTGGTTGGAAAACTTAGATCTATATTGTACGAATTATGCGGCAAATTGTATTCTCATAATTGATAATCAGCACAGCTGTCATTAGGGAATTGTGATTAAGTACCTACGAAACACCTATTATTTCTAGTTTATCCTGCACAATGACGATCACTAAGACGCTTGATGAACGTTAATAGTGCAGGGATACAGGCGACCCCGTCTATCTGGTAAATGACGTCACAAAGGCGCGCATAATTGACGAGTTTTTTCCGGTGACGGATGAACTCGAAAGTGGTCTATTGGATGTGAACTGATTGATAATTTAGTCTTACATGCATGTCTTATTTATTTTTTGTTATTATGAGTGGTTATAGTGGCTGTGAACTAGCTATCAGTAGTTGCCAGTACCCTTAGATCTTTATTTTGTGTTTTTTTGTTGTTGGGATATACAAGTACAATGTGTTTTTGTTGGATGTATTTCTATTTGTATCCTTCTGATGAGTTATGCTTTTCAACTGATTTTTATAGT
The DNA here is from genome assembly GCF_036588685.1 of Mytilus trossulus. Classification (NCBI taxonomy): domain Eukaryota; kingdom Metazoa; phylum Mollusca; class Bivalvia; order Mytilida; family Mytilidae; genus Mytilus; species Mytilus trossulus. The sequence goes on along the minus strand of NC_086382.1, from coordinate 32,775,134 downwards.
TCGATCTTATGTTGTACGGTTACACAACTGTCCCAGGTTAGAGGCCGGAGGGTTGGGATCCCGCTAACATGTTTAACACCACATTCTGTATGTATGTGCCTGTCCCAAGTCAGGAGCCTGTACATAATTCAGTGGTTGTCGTTTGTTAATGTGTTACATACTAGTAATTGTTTTTCGTTCATAATTAGGCCGTTAGTTTTCTCGTTTGTAATTGTTTTACATTTGTGAATTTTGGGGCTCTTTATGGCCGACTCTGCGGTATGGGCTTTGCTCATTGTTGAAGGATGTAGATGATAATTTCTGTGTCATTTGGTCTCTTGTGGAGAGTTGTATCATTGGCAATTATACCACATCTTATTTTTTCTAGTGTGAAGCTAGCCGTCGATAACAGTTAGCGTTAATATTCATGAGGCCAGCCTTCAATAATATTCATGAGCCGTCATAAATAATATTCATGATATGACTTGCGATTGATGAAGTGCTGTAGGAAACTATGAACGATTATTATAATTAAATTACGTTTCTTGTTTATGTTTATGTTTAATATTGTTTCAAACAGAAAAGTCAGTGGGTGTCTTCTTCTCGGTCCGCGTTTACTTTATCAATTATAAAAAGGAACTATTGGTCTTCTGCAAAGGTTGCATCTTTTAACTACATTTAAAATGAAAGTAAAAAAAGGTTTATGCTTCCATAAACATAGAACCAAGAACTGATCTATTTAAAATTCTGTGATTAGTGAAATAATGTAAACCACAGGAGTTTGAAATCCTATCAATAACGGGGTAAAAATATACCAAACTCGACTATCACAGTAGAGCTTCTCTCGAATTTCAAACTCCTGAGTGTAAACTGAAGCAACACAAGTAAAAGAATGAATAAATATAGAAATTTAACGATAACTATCAAAAAAGGAATTGAAGGAAAGAGATGAAATAGATCTATGCTTAATTATGAATCATAAAAACGGGACATTTCACCGGACAAATAAAATAGCACAGTATTAATAAATATTTCTGACTTCTCAAAGTATTTACATAATCCACAAATAAACATTCATGTAACCTAAAAAAAGAGTTTTAATTGCCATATGAGTATTTCATAACCTGTTCGTTGTCTACAAATATAGTCCCATCTTAAAAGTAATTCATATCGTAAATCCAAACGTTTTGCAGAGACATGTATACTATGTCTCTGCTTTTAGTTACCATTTTAAATTTTAACCGGTGTTTTTCATTTATGCCAATCTGCACTTCAATCGCGCCAGTTTTTATTATTTAAATTTTCACTTGCACAACTTAAGAAAAAAAAATTGTGTCAATTTACAGGTTGTACACAATTCATTGATAGAATAACAAAAATAACGCTTCCGTCTGTCATTTGCCCCTTCCCCTACCACTGGGTGGTCGAAGTGAGATTTCGAGATGGATAAGTTTATGACGGCATGGTTCTAAACACCTACTGGGAGGAATTGTGGTTATTTGTTTTACATGGAAGTCAGTATAATACTTCCATGATTTTAATATGAAGACATAATCTTTCAATCAGTCTAATTAAAATCTTGAGCTGACATATCAGTAACCGCCGTATTCCATCTAAATTTCCAAACCGAAGTGTAGCGATAAGTGAACACAACAGGGGTCCAGTTTATTGGTAGTGATCCTTTGTTAATTAATGTTAATAATTGACTTTTTGCGAAGTTTCTTCTGTTGCCTATTATAACATCGGGCTGAGTTTAACCATGGAAGTAATATTTAAATATTACTTCCATGGTTTAATTGTGAGTTTTAACGGTAATTGTCTACAATGTATCATATCTTATGTGGTCAAATTAAATTTGCGCTAATGAAAAAATAATAATTGGCACAAAGATTCAGATTCAATATTTTATTAAAGTCTCACCACTTGTATAACATTAAACTTTGTTTCGGCGCAATTGAAAAAAAGGTGTTTATTTCAAAATTGGCGCACATGTCATGCACCCCTCATTTAAAATCAGTAATGATGACAAGCGCAGGATTATTTGTCCAAAACAAACCGACAAAATTGTACGAAACGCTTCCTATAAGACTAATACATATCCTATCATCCTGACACATTAATTCTTAGGAGGGTTTTCCTCAAACTGCCAGCATGGGATTTCATTTTTTTTTCAACTCCAATTAAGAATAAAATAATTAAAGATATCACAAATATGTTTGATACGCATGTCTTATATGATCCGGGGATTTGCAAAATCGATCTCCGATAAAATTTTAGTGATTCAACAAAAAAAGAACTCATACTTTTCAAGTTGTAGTATTATATGTATGGTAAAACCAGAGGTAATAGGGGAGAGGAAAATGTTTTTTAGTCTTCCTTTTTTTTTCTCCAAAAAAAGTTGGGATGGATTTGAGACGCAATCTTGATCTAGCTAAAATGTTTATTTTTGTTTCTTTATTGAAAAAAAATCATATAACGTCTTCTTTAATATGTAAAGTGAGTTCGACCTATAATTACAGACCATGTGTCCAATAATCTGTGTTATTCAAATTACGTGTAAACTATGCAAAGCTTATATATGGAAGTGTTTAACGACCTTGACTGGCTTTTCAGCCCTCGCACGGTCGGTTTATGCAAAGCTTAATGGAATACTTTCATAACAAATAATATCCTAAAAAATACGACAGCACGAGTACATAATATTACACGATTGCATATTATTATTATTTGGAAGTTATATGATCAGTGATTGAGTGCCAGATCCAGCATCAATATCTGGAGATAATTAGCACCCTGTTGAATAATCTGGCCATGGTATTAGTATCATCGCTTTCCAAAAAACGACAGAGACAATTGACCAGCCAATCAAATAGCAGAGAATTAATGAGTAACGTAAGTATAGTATAAAAACTCCAGGAACTCTTGGCTGAACAGCTTTAGATTTGTAGACTTGTAAGTATTACAGCGTGTTTCCCTTCATTCCTTTCCCCTTTTTTAATGTGTACCATATATCTAAAACGTTTAAGCTTTAGTATATCAAGATTCAATGTCTTAAATACCGAAAAGAAATGTAAAATGTAAACTTAACACGGGAATATGAAGTTTGAATATTTATTTTTGTCCATGGAGTTAGAACAGACAACTAATGAACGAATGATATTCTTCATTTTGAAATGACTGCTTTTCTTGGTGCTTCTAAAAACTATTATTTCGATAAACTCTAGCGACTGATGGACTGATAATCAATCCATTAACACTTAGTCTAGGAGTTGTTATAACTATTTTCCTCTAATCAAGCCTTCAAATTTTGAGATATTCTTTTGCAGAGCTAGAGCTGTGTCGGCAATTCTAAACGGACTTGCCCAGAGTAAATAAAGTCTCCTTAACATTTTCGCTATATCAAGATGGCGTCTCAAATCGATCCCAAGGATCCTGATTATCCATACTTAATGGTGGATAGGAAGAAGTTATTGGCGCAACAAACCAAGGAATTCGATGGCAAGAAAATGTGCTGGATTCCCGACGACAAAGAAGGATTTGTTAAGGCTGAAATTCAGTCCACAAAAGGAGATGATATTACAGTGAAATGTATCGATTCAAACCAGGTACAGTCTTCTTTTCTTATATATCCCACTAGCCCCTCCTTGTAATCGATCTCTCCTACTTGCGAGGTTAAGCAATCTTTTTTCCAATTTTCACGATTGATAAGACTACAATATTATTTCGAACTTATTAAATGAGTTAAAAGAGTGCACTTTATCTTTCTTTATATACCGATTTAGAACAAAGTACAAATGTATTAATTTTCTACTAACAGTAGTTATATACCTTTGAAAAGGCTATATATTTTTATCATGCTTATTTTGTTATTGGATTTAATTCTGACATGCTCCAAAGAAATGTATACCATCTACGTAGTCATATAATCATATTAAATATATTTTTTAATTTGTCTTAAATTATGAAACGTATGGATGCTAAATTTAGACCTACTTTAGTAAATATTCATTTCAAAAACTTTGAAAATACTATGTATACTTCATTATTTTGAAGTTTTTATAAGACTAAAGTTCTCTTGTTGAGAGTTGTCTCATTGGCAATTATACCACATCTTCTTTTTTTATATTAACCACCAAAAAAACCTCATATTTGCATGCTATCTATTTTTGGATTGAAAATGACCTTTATTTATAAGTCACTACGTTTGACTCTAAATTCAACGAGAATGTGTCCCCAGTACATTGATGCCCTATCCGCACTATCATTTTCTATGTTCAGTGGACCGTGAAAATGGGGGGAAATCTCTAATTTGGCATTAAAATTAGAAAGATCATACCATAGGGAACATGTATACAAAGTTCAAAGTTGATTGGATTTCAACTTCCTCTAAAACTACCTCGACCAAAAACTTTAACCTGAAGCGGGACGAACGGACGAACTACCGAACAGACCGACGCACAGACCAGAAAACATAATGCCCATAAATGGGGCATAAAATGCAATTGTTTGACGTCACGAGGTTCAATTTTGAAAAGAAACCCAAATACATGAGTTTTATTATAAGCCATTTATATTGACATTTTCTTCAAAAGTTAAAACCCTCCAAAAAAAGAAGTTGATTGTTTAGAACAGATTTGATGTTCAGAAATAGCATTTTTCCCATTGAAACAAAAATGCACGATAACTTAAATCTATAATAAATCTATACTAGACATTGGAATAAAACGCAACATTATCGTTTTGAAAATACATGTTATATTTGCCACTGGACGTTAAGTATCCACCCAACAATCTAACATGGTTCTTCTTTTTATAGAAGATATGAATAGTGTTGTTAGAATAAAGAATAATGGACAAACATGCAGTAAAAAGGGCTATGGAAAATAGGCCACAACAAATAAAGGAATAATATAGGTATTACGATAGTAAGAAAGAATAATAAGAAATATAGGTATTAAGATATAAAGAAAAAAATAATAAGAAATAAAGATCAAGAATAACGAAAAATGGTCTAAAAAATTAAAGAATAAAGAAAGAAGAACTCAATCCAGACCCTCATTTTACTAATCAGTCATGTTTTATTCTTTTACAGGACAGAACAGTTAAGAAGGATGACCTCCAACAGATGAATCCACCAAAATATGAAATGATTGAAGATATGGCCAACATGACATTTTTAAACGAAGCTTCTGTACTTCATAATCTTAGAGCTAGATATTCAAACTCACTTATTTACGTAAGTTAAGTTTCTGTACTTCACAATCTTAGAGATAGATACTCAAAATCACCTATTTACGTAAATTAAGCTTCTGTACTTCACAATCTTAGACCTCGAAATTCAAACTCACTTATCAACGTAGGTTAAGCCTCTGTACTTCACAATCTCAGAGCTAAATATTCAAACTCACTTATTTACGTAAGTTAAGCTTCTGTACTTCACAATGTTAGAGCTAGATATTCAAATTCACTTATTTACGTAGATTTAGCTTCTGTACTTTACAATCGTAGAGACAGATATTCAAACTCACTAATTTACGTAGTCAAGCTTCTGTATTTCAAAAAAAATAGAGATATAGATATTCAAACTTACTAATTTATATAAGTTTGTTAATCATTGAAGGTAAGAAAATTGTTGTTATAAATTCTTTCCTGTTGCACTTTACGTTAATTTCTAACAGTAAATTGATTTTAATGACAAAATATGTTAAATTCTGCAAATTTATTTTTCATACGTTATGGTCCTTTGAATATTTGATACCGATTAGATATCATTTGAATAAAAAAACTTGTATATTTTTATCTATGAACAAGTGTGGACACAGATCAGTGTGGATAGTATGTTTGACAGTATTTTCTGACAAAAGGAGTTATCTGTTTATTTCCCATAGAGCTCTATAGTAAACTGTGTTGCATAATGACATCCGAACAGAACCAACACTAACCATTATCAGTATTGTTTATTTAATATTTATTATCTATGAATTGCAGACTTACTCTGGACTTTTCTGTATTGCCGTCAATCCCTACCGACGTCTGCCAATCTACACAGACAGCGTTGTTGCTAAATTCAAGGGAAAGAGGAAGACTGAGATGCCTCCTCATTTGTTCTCTGTGGCTGACAATGCTTACCAGTCCATGGTGCAAGATCGTGAAAACCAGTCTTGTTTGATTACGTAAGTTCTAAAAATATATTTGTTTGTATCTTTTGTCATTTGGTTGAACCCTTAAAATCATTGGTGTATTACAAACAAAATATAGGAAATAACAGTTGAAAAAAAGCCGTAATGTGAAGATTTCAAATCTTTTTGTTAAATGAGGTATTTTTCGTGCACATAAACGGCCTTCGTCATTTTTTCCTAATTTTCCTTTTTTCCCTATAAAATAATTTCTAGCTCTGAATAAAACAATCAATTTCATGTCATTCAAATCACTTTCTCTTATAGAGGTGAATCCGGTGCAGGAAAGACAGAAAACACCAAAAAAGTTATCATGTACTTCGCCAAGGTCGCTGCCTCTCTTGGAAAGAAATCTGATGAGGAATCAGCAGCAGCCTCCAAGAAGGTGAATAGTCATTTATACTATTTGTCAGTCGTAAATGTAAATGTATTAAAAGTGTTGAACATTAAATACAGTAAAATGAGACAATTTTTAAATGGAATTTAATTAGCAACGGTTACAACAAACAACAACAAATAATTTATTAGAGTCTCACCTCTTTAAAACATTTGATATAAAACACAATATAATATATAGCATCTACTTCGTTTTGATCTTTCAATTTTGGAATTGAGATTTGTGTTCATAATACATATTAAAAGATGTGTTTGTATATTTGAAGGGTTCATTGGAAGATCAGATTATTCAGGCTAACCCTGTACTTGAAGCTTACGGTAATGCCAAGACTACCAGAAATAACAATTCATCTAGATTCGTAAGTATTTTCGAAATGCAGTGTTAACTTATTTGTTTCTGACGTTGGAACGTTTACAATCGTATAGTGCCTACAAATACAAGTTATAGAATCATTTTCACAACAGCGTGGACAGCCGCAATACTTTTGTTGGTAAACATACTGAATGATTTACCTTTTTCAACTTGTTACTATAGTGCCTATGAATACAAGTTATACGTATATTCAACCTTTTAAGAAAAACAATGCAGTGTATTCTGTGTCTAAAAATTAAATGTATTTTAATAGTTGATTCTAGATTTTTTTTCTTTTTACTTTGTTAAAATTAATTTTGCGAGATTTGAAATTGTTATTGAATTTTTTTTCTTTTCTCCTATTTTACAGGGAAAGTTTATCCGAATTCACTTTGGTCCTGATGGTAAAATTGCTGGAGCTGATATTGAAACTTGTAAGTTATTAATTGTTTCTGAAATACTTTGTTATATAAAAAAAAAATGAAAATTTCAAGCTATGATTCCATAATAAATTAACTAAAGATTAGAATACATAAATTAGATATAAGCTATTTAAGACAGATTTCAAAATATGTTTCTTTAACAAATTCTGTAACACTAACTTATTTCTTTCTAAAAGATCTGCTGGAGAAGTCCCGTGTCACCTTCTGTTTATCTGCAGAGAGAAATTACCACGTGTTCTACCAACTGTTGACACCCGCCATGGCAGACAATCATGAAATGATGTTGGTTACTCCAGATCCAGCTCTTTATACATTTATCAACCAAGGTGCTCTTACAGTAGACTCCATTAATGATACTGATGAAATGAAGGCTATGGACGTGAGTACAAAAATAATGTCATTCGTCACAACTCGGCCGATTCCGTACCTTCATCTGAGAGTAACGGATTCACCCGAGGATTGCCGATTGAAAATAATGCTTCTCGAAACCGATGCGCTTTCTTACCGCGGATAATTTCAAGACTTTTTATGAGATATATATTATACTTCAAATTGGATAGAAAACGTATATGAAGTTCGGTACATGAAGAGTTTTTTTCGTTAATATATCTTCAACTGTTATTGATCTGAAATGCAGGCAAATTACGATCCTAGCATAAAACGTTAAGTTTATTCAATGTCTTACCATAAATACTGTTATGTACTCTTTGGTCGGGTTGTTGTCTCTATGACACATTCGCCATTTCCATTCTCAATTTTATTTTCCAAATTGAAATGATTTCTCAGAAATTGTTCTTATAAGCATCATAAAGCATAGGATAATGTTTCGAAGCAATTTCCTTCATGCCGATTTTTTGCATGATCAGGCTATTATATTAAAATGAAATATGGCTCAAAACATTTAAACTTCTATTCTTTTTTTGTTCAGGAAGCATTCGACATTCTGGGCTTCTCAAACGAGGAGAAGATGAGTTGTTACAAGTGTACCGCCGCTATCTTGCACATGGGTGAAATGAAATTCAAACAGAGAGGAGAACAAGCTGAACCTGATGGCACCACCGAGGCTGAAAAAGTTTCATTCCTGCTAGGAGTTAATTCAAACGATTTCATTAAATCTCTCGTCAAACCAAAGATCAAGGTCGGCACAGAGGTCGTATCACAGTCTCGTACCAAAGATCAAGTCGTCAACTCGATCAGTGCTATGTCCAAATCTTTGTATGATCGTGTGTTCAACTGGTTAGTGAAGAGAGTCAACACGAGTCTTGATACTAAAGCTAAAAGAAACTACTATATTGGTGTACTGGACATTGCAGGTTTTGAAATCTTTGATGTAAGTGCTTAATTATTTTGTGATGGTGATCATATTATCTTTTTTTTTCAAATCGAAATTTGAAATTCAAAGCAACAAATTATTTCTGATTTAACAAAAATGGAATAGGTTTCATGAAAAATATGTCGTGCTTTTTGTATTGTGTCCATGTAGTAACATAGACCGTAAGGGATATATTAACAACATCATGAAATTTAGAAAAAAACAAATATATATCAAAAGAAAGTTTTTTTTTTTATTTCTAGTCTTCATCTTGATTATCAAATAAATGAAATAGAAGACGGTTGCATTTACGCAGTTATTTCATGAATATTTTTTTTCGCAGTTCAACACATTTGAACAATTATGTATTAACTACACCAACGAGAGACTTCAACAATTCTTCAACTACACCATGTTTGTACTGGAGCAGGAGGAGTATAAGAAAGAAGGAATCCAGTGGGAATTTATCAACTTTGGTATGGACTTGCAAGCCTGTATCGATCTTATCGAGAAGCCTATGGGTATCTTGTCCATCCTTGAGGAACAGTGCATGTTCCCTAAGGCTGATGACAAGTCCTTGAAAGAAATGATGTTTGGACAACACATGGGCAAATCACCCAACTTCACAAAACCAGGAAAGGCATCCAAGGGCAAGAATGGCGACTTTGAACTCCATCATTACGCCGGAGTTGTAAGTATAAAAGTAGTAACAAAACATTTCTGTGAAGCTGCAAAACCTTTAATGAGAACGTTAAACGACGTACCATTTTCATGTTTATATAAAAAAAAGAAAATCAAAACTAATGATATATTTTATGGAGTACAAATATGTCTGTCTTCTTTTCTATTCCCAGTTGATGCATATATTGCAATAAAGTTAATATTTTATCTCCAATATTAAAGGTACCATACAACCTTAAGGGATGGTTGGACAAGAATAAGGATCCCATCAACGAAACTGTAGTAGCATTGTTGGCACAATCAAAGGAGCACTTAGTCCAAACACTCTTTGCAGCAGAAACACCCGCTGAAGGAGCTGGTGGACCCAAGAAGAAGAAGAAGTCCTCTGCTTTCCAAACCATCTCCGCCGTACACAGGGTAAGTCAGTCTATAGGGACGGTGTACTCAATTCGCTCCTTAATTTTAAATCATATCAATGCACCAATTTCTCCTTCATTTTGAAATATCAAATATTCATTGGAGATCTTTTATTTGTATATGTTATTTTACAAATCATCAAATGAATTAAAGACATTAATTCATGACATAAAATATCTTGATAAAATATGTTCAACTTGTTTGAAATGATAACATTATAGTTTTTTGACAATATCAATTTCATTTTCACAGGAATCTTTGAACAAATTGATGAAGAACTTGTACGCCACCCATCCTCATTTCGTCAGATGTATCATTCCAAACGAATTGAAACAGCCAGGTAAGTGTGTACCACATAATAAACATTTTAACGTTGTTATTGATTTTGTAGCCATCAGAGTTTAAGCAATGAAAATCGTGTCTTAACCAGTTATTCAAAATCTGTCAATTATCTTAAACGTTCATATCAGTTAATGCTTTTACGTCCCATAATCGGTCAAAAAAAGTTTATTTTATAAATACTGATACAGAAAATATTCCATGTCTATTTATATTTATTGAATTGCTCAACAAGATACATAAAATAACGTTGAAATATTTTCAGAAAAAGCTTAAATATTCTTTGTGTTGGAATATTATAATAACTAGGATTATTACCAAGAGAGTAATGATATATCGTTGTGAGTTTCTTTGGAAAGCTAACACTTGTATTTTGAAATGTTTCCAGGTCTTATTGATGCTGCTTTGGTATTGAACCAGCTTCAATGTAACGGTGTACTCGAAGGAATCCGTATCTGCCGTAAAGGATTCCCAAGTAGAATAATATATGCTGAGTTCAAACAAAGATACTCAATTCTCGCTGCAAGTGCTGTTCCACAGGGATTTGTTGACGGCAAAGTTGTCACAGAAAAAGTACTGTTGGCTTTACAGCTTGATCCAGAAGAATACAAACTTGGAGGAACTAAAGTCTTCTTCAAAGCCGGTGTTCTTGGAAACCTAGAAGGCATGCGAGATGAGCGTCTAGGTGCTATCATTTCCATGATGCAAGCCCACGTCAGAGCCTTTTTGATCAGGAAGGCCTACAAGAAACTTCAGGATCAGAGGTTAGTAATTGTATAATAGCATTGAAATTATTGAAATAAAAGAACATACTGATATCATGTTTGTTTTATCATTATTATTAACTATTTCTTTCTTCATAATTAGTATTTTGAAGTTAAAAAGATTGTAATAAAAGTCATCAAAAATATGTTTATGCTTCTATACTATTTTTTTGTCTGATTTTCAGATTTTTATTGACACATTTTAAAC